>NC_060175.1:39846656-40124156 GCF_021184085.1 Oncorhynchus gorbuscha | reverse complement strand
ACAGGGACCAAACCCTACAGCGAATCCAGCACGACTAGAAGGAACGTTCTGGAGAAACTGGTTGAGGCAACGGATTCCATAGGCCTAGTATCATGGCACTTTTCAGTCAGTACAATTCACAGCAGGCATAACAATATCTTTATCAACCCAAACTCAGCCATATCCACAAACCAGTGTGAGGCGGTCTGTCATCATCTGGAAGAACACCGTGCTCAAATCACGCTGATCCCACAGAGCTGGAGCCAAGCTGGGCCATCTGAGGCTAGCTAGGAGATTCCTCAGTTAGGACGGAGAAAGGTCAGAGTGCAGGTCATGGTGAGAAAAAGACATCTCGCCATCTATAATTTGGGTGACCAATATGAGGTAAGGCAGTGTCTTGTAGGCAGCAAGCACTGACATAGCAAGGAGGTAATTTGGTTGCATTGAGTTTGCTGTGTAACAGTAATAAGGTTTACAGCTCTGCTGAATACTGTGACTCACTTTAGAGTGCATGTTACACCTAACAGGAACATAAAACACTCACACAGTGGGTTGCCTTTTTGACTGCTGTGCATCAGGTCACAATGCTGCAGAGGAAGGGACGTGTGATAATTACACAGGTTCTCACACTGTGTGTGTGTGTGTGTGTGTGTGTGTGTGTGTGTGTGTGTGTGTGTGTGTGTGTGTGTGTGTGTGTGTGTGTGTGTGTGTGTGTGTGTGTGTGTGTGTGTGTGTGTGTGTGTGTGTGTGTGTGTGTGTGTGTGTGTGTGTGTGTGTGTGTGTGTGTGTGTGTGTGTGTGTGTGGTGTTTTCACACATTTTACTATACTTGTAAGTACCAGAAGTCCTCACAAGAATAGTAAACCACCTAAAGAGAAGTGAAAACATTTTGCCTGTCCTCACTTGTAAAACGGCTAGATTAAGCTTAGGGGTTAGGGTAAATATGTATCAATTGTTGGTTGCCTAAAAGTCCTCACAACCAGTGTGTGTGTGTGTGTGCTGTGGTGTAAACTACTTAAGTAAAAATACTTTGGGGTAATTGTAGTTGACTATTTATATATATACACATATATGTATATTTTCTTACCCCTTTTTTGCCCCAATTGGCAGTTACAGTCTTGTCACATCGCTGCAACTCCCTTACGGACTCGGGAGAGCCGAAGGTCGAGAGCCGTGTGTCCTCCGAAACACAACCCAACCAGGCCACACTGCTTCCTGACACAATGCCCACTTAACCCACTAATGTCAGCATGCACTGCGGCCAGCCCGCCACAGGAGTCGCTAGTGCGCAATGGGACAAGGACATCCCTGCCGGCCAAACCCTCCCCTAACCCGAACGATGCTGGGCCAATTGTGTGCCACCCCATTGGTCTCCCGGTCGCGGCCGGCTGTGACAGGGCTTGGACTCAAACCCAGAATAGTGACACAGCTAGCACTGCGATGCAGTGTCTTAGACCACTGCACCACCTTGTACTCCATACATTTCCCCTGACTCCCAAAAGTACTTGTTACATTTTGAATGCTTCGTAAGACAGGAAAATGGTCCAATTCACAGACTTATCAAGAGAACACGTAGTCATCCCTTCTGCCTCTGATCCGGCAGACTCCCTAAACACAAATGCATCTTTAGTAAATGATGTCTGAGTGTTGGAATGTGCCACTGGCTATCCATACATTTAAAAAAACAATAAAATGGTTGTCTGCTTTGCTTAATATAAGTACTTTTGATACTTAAGCCAATTTGTAAGTCGCTCTGGATAAGAGCGTCTGTTAAATGACTTAAATGTAAATGTTAAGTATATTTAGAACCAAATAGTAGTATTTTATTGGGTGACTTCCACTTGAGTAACTTTCTATTAAGGTATGACAATTGTGTGTGTGTGTGTGTGTGTGTGTGTGTGTGTGTGTGTGTGTGTGTGTGTGTGTGTGTGTGTGTGTGTGTGTGTGTGTGTGTGTGTGTGTGTGTGTGTGTGTGTGTGTGTGTGTGTGTGTGTGTGTGTGTGTGTGTGTGTGTGTGTGTGTGTGTGTCTCTAACAGCTCTTATGAAGCTAGACTGGCCACTACATCTTGACTTGAGGATGATTAAAGAGCTCTGTTCAGGGAAGACTCCCTCAGAAGAATCCAGGAAGCTCTCCTTTGTATGACTACTGTATTGTGTATCAGTCTGGTCATCCCCCTGTCGTCTGATGCTGCGCTACAGTTACATTGGATAAAAGCGTCTGCTAAATGGCATATATTACATCAGTCTCTGAAACTGTGTGCTTGTAACTAGAGATCTGACATTAGGCCCTAAACATTTACTTGTAATACACCCAGTGGTCCTTACCAAAGCCCTATAGTAGGCCCTTTCCAGGTGGACAGAACATAACATTTATGAAGGACATTGGGCACAGAAACATCTTTACAGTTGTGTAAATGTAGGATAAATGCTTTCGCATAGCCTATCGTCATCCCAACAGGCACACAAAGCATTCACAACTTTGCCATAAAACATTTTTGGTGTCATCTAGCAGAACTTCTTATCCAGAGTGGCAAGACTAACAGTATAACTGTTTTCAAATCTTGTCATATAGGTCTCGGCTAGAGTAAAACTCACCTAAGGATATTCAGTATCAACAACGATCTGCCTTGCTCTCCTTTCTCTGCTGCTAGCTACATGAAACAACTTACTGCACCAAACCCCTGCAACCTGCCTCTCCTCACCTCCCCCTAGTGCTGCTCGCCCCCGCCTTGGACCAGAGCCCAGAGCTCAAAAGCAGCCTCAGCATCCTTGTCCGCTGCTCCAACCTCAGCATGAGTGTACACACACACACACACACACACACACACACACACACACACACACACACACACACACACACACACACACACACACACACACACACACACACACACACACACACACACACACACACACACACACACACACACACACACACACACACACACGCGAGCACACACTTTCATAAAATAACACACAGCCAGCCTGCCACAGCTAACTGTCACAACCTTTGGGCCACCAACACTACAACATTATAAAAACAGTTTCTTTACATGTCTAGCTGGAGTTTGTTGCATAAAGACGACATTGTCTGCAACAGATGGGCACTGCAGCATTGACAGGAGCAGGTAAGGGTTCCAGCTCAAAACTCACCACAGACTGTGTGTGTCTGTACCCTCATTGCAAAGCTATTTCAAGGTGGTTCTCTATAAATCTGACACCATGGCCAGTCCCTGGGATTAATTTAAGAGAACAGGACATGCATAAAACATGACAGACGCAGACAGAGAGACGGGGGAGACAGAGCAGAAATACACCCAGTGTAATATGGTATGCACAGACGCCACTCAGTGCAGCAAGAGCATCAAACCAGCGGAAGGACAGATATAGAAGAAAGCACAGAGATTGTGAGAGGTATAAACAAAGACAGAATATTGCAGCATTGTATGCCATCTGCGCTGTGCTACAAGCACACACATCTACACAGTCGTTCAGAGGAGAGAGAGGAGAAGAGATAGAGGGAGAGATGGTGGAGAGTGGCGCCTCAGCCATGATGATCTAGTCTAGTCTAACACCCACCTCTGCTCAGTGCGCTGGCTGCTGCCGATTCCTGACGCAGCAATCTGAGCCTCCTGAAGCAGGGCTGGGATGGAGGTAGAGCAGAGCAGGGACGGAACAGCCAGCTTCCAAGAAGAAAAACACAGCGAGACGAGAGGAGTGAAGAGTGAGGAAGAATGAGAGGACTGGTGGATGCCTTCCCCTCTGGTATGTGTTCCTGTGTCAGTGGCTGTGTGTCTGAGCAACTGAAAGAATGGGCATGTCTGTCTGAGCATAGGACAGAAAGACTGAGACAAGGAGAGGGAGGGATAGAGAGAAAGACAGAGAGAGAGAGACAGAATGAATGTGTGTGTGTGATGAGTGAACCTACAGAGTCAGTGTGAGTCAATGAGAACAGATGCATTAAAGGCACTCCCTCCCACACACACCTCCCTTTGCACTGTCAGCGCTAGAGTAAGCATGCGGAGGAACAGAGGGAGAGCGCGAGAGACAGACAGAAGGTGAGGAGAAGAGATGGAAGTGGGAAACCGCTTCCTCCAATATTAATTAAATGATGATTGGAGAGGAAGGAGACAATAGCAGCGTGTGCCTTTTCAGCCTGCTGATGGCAGGGAACCATTTTCTTAGACAGAAGGGCAAGGCTGTGTAGCTTATCACTGAAACACAAACAAAAGCCATGGATTGGGTTTAAAGACTGGCAAATTTAATCAAGCGTATGTGGGCTTGGGAAATTTAGCTGTTTACAAATGTTATCTGGACCATAGGAAAGCATTGGCCAATGAAGCTCAATAGCAGTCCAAGTTCCAATTCTAGCAAAACAAGCCATTCAAAATGAATAAGAGCAGGTCAATAAGCCTACATTTGGAACTTGGCAAAATATCTAATTCATTGCTTTACTCTTCCTCTTTTTGTTTATTTTCTCTGCTTATGTTTGTGGGGCTATGGTTTTCAGCTCAGTTTCCCTGATTGTGTTAGTGTGCCTCAGTGTGTGTGAAGCCCAGAACCCCGGGGGACTAGTGGCTCTACTTTTGTGCACTACTGTCCTTGGCCTCTCTCTCTCCGAGCTAAAGCCCGGTCACGACATCACCAGCTTCTGTTCCAGCAGCTACACCTCGACTCCACCCTTTTCACATATCCCAGCAGTGAAGGGTGTCACTCAGACAGCTATGCATCCATCCAGAGGAACTGTGCCATGCTGAATTAGAACAGATCCATGCATTTTCATTGAGTAGTTCGAGGAACCCTAGATATGTCAAGGAGAACGCTACTTGGGCTTCTTCTACAATCCCTTTTCCTTCATCATGACTCAGGAAGGAAAATGGTATCTGCCAAGTTGCATATTACACATTGATAAATGTGTAATAGATCTAGCTTGATTCAGTAACACGATTCAGAAATGGTCTAAACTGACCTATATTCCTGCTGCTCTTACATAATCCCCATCTCCACCGCCATTGCCCCCAGGTGCTGGTGTTCAGTATGCTGCTCTGTAACCAGAGTGAGTATCTGAAGTGTATTAGGATGCTCCGCTCTGAATCGGAGCCAGACAGCGCCATGAGGGAGGGCTGGGCGCGGCTCCTGTTCCTGCCAGGTGCTTAAGTGTTTGCCCTCCTCACTAGCAGCTGGGTAGTTCAGAACAGCCCAACCAATTACACTAACCCCTCACTCACTACCCAGGGAGAGCACAGAAATGCAAGGCGCATAACTGAGACCAAAATACTCTCGTATTAGTTTATCTGGATTCACATATAGCCCTAGGGCCTAATGGTCGTACATATAATAATAGCCTATACATCAGTACAATGGGATTCATCTCAGCATGGCCTACTCAGTAGAAATAGGTTCATTAGTATGGCCTACTGTGTTCAATTATATTAGAACAGATTGGCTAATTAGAATGGTCAGATTAATTTACATTAGGCTACCATTGAACAGCTAGATTAATTTACTCATTATTACATGGTAATGCCACAGGAAACCAAAAACAAAAGGAGCGGTCAAACTCTAGCATTTTAGAGTAGATGAGGACATTTAGATTGCATCTTTGCAAATTAATGAAAACAGGTTGAGTTGTTCATCAGTGCCTCTGACTGATGCATCATGGCGAGTGAGTGAGCCTGCTGTCCTAAAAGGACTGCTCCTGAGTTGGCTTGGCAGATTGTTTTACACCATACCAACCTTGTGCCATACTGGGATATTCAGTAATACTGGCACTGAACACAATGGGTGCTATTTTCAAACCCACTGGGTCTCTGTAATCTGAAGGTTAGCAATGCTAACAAGTAAATGCAAAACACCATAGAGAATGCTAACTAAATGCTTACAAGCGCATTGCGAACATTTAATAGTCTCTGACCTAAACTATATGCAGGACAGACATCCCAGCTCATAAAGTTATACATGTAAATCCAAAATGCTACTCACAGTTTGATTCACGCCAAAAACAAATAGACAGCATGGCTCTTGATCAGGAGGGGATTCTCTGCTGTTATCATACGTAGCTTGATTTTATTTTACAAGAAGCTAACCATTTAGCTATATAGCTAACTAGCTACTAAATTAGCAAACCAAATGCACAACTTTAGAGGATTTAGCTAAGTTTAGACAGTTAACTTGTAACTATTTAGTTATTTAGCTGGCAAACAATTAGTTGTGAATTCCATACTGTAACTAGATTGATTGGCGAGTGCTGCACAAACGTTTGGACATCACAAAGCTTCGGTCTCTTGTCATTGTGTGCTTGTAACCAAACACCACAAATCGGGACTACCGGTAAGCTTCATAATGAAAAAATATGTGACAGGTGAAATGAAAAACGCAATATTCTTTATATCCAAATGTATTGCACATGTTGACTGCAGATATTTACTTACAAATATTCAAATTTATGTTAAAATTCTGAGAAATAAGTATTGAGAAACGATCCCGTGGCTATTTCCATTGGTATACACAGTGCCTTCAGAAAGTATTTACGCTCCTTGAAGTATTCCACATTTTTTGGTGTTACAGCCTGAATTCAAAATGGTTTAATTATTAGTTTCTCACCCTTTGACACACAATACCTCATAATGTAAAACATAATGACAAAGTGTAAACATGTTTTGAATTTTTTTTCAAATTTATTGAAAATTAAATACAGAAATGTAATTTACATAAGTACTCTCAGCCCTGAGCCAATACACGTTAGACTCACCTTTGGCAGAAATTACAGCTGTGAGTCTTACTGGGTAAGTCTCTAAGAGCTTTACACACCTGGATTGTACAAGCTCTCAAGTTGGTTGTTGATCATTTCTAAACTGCCTTTTTCAAGTCTAGCCATAGATGTTGAAGCAAATTTAAGTCAAATCTGAAACTAGGCCACTCAGAAATATTCAATGACATCTTGGTAAGCAACTCCAGTGTATATTTGGCCTTGTGTTTTAGGTTATTGTCCTGCTGAAAGGTGAATTTGTCTCCTAGTATCTGTTGGAAATCAGACAACGAGGTTTTCCTCTAGGATTGTGCCTGTGCTTAGCTCTATTCCATTTATTTTAATCATAAAAAACTCCATAGTCCTTGCCGATGACAGGCATACACATAACCAATGTTCCCACTCATTTTTCGATGCACTGAGGTAATTTCAGGTCTGCTGAGCACAAACTTGAAAGTTGTGAAAATGTTGTGCAACTTCCAGAGAGCGTTTACTGTGAACACTGAGGCTGTACCCACTTTAAGTTACAGTTTTAACAGTGGCCAAGTAGGCTACTGTGGTTATTTGATCAAAATGTAGGCCTACCAGAGTGACCTACCATTAAAACAATGGAGAAAATGCAACCCATAACATTTTAACAGAGAAGTAGCTGTTTTATCATTCAGCCTACATTAGCAGCCAATATGTGGTGTTGAATGTAGGCCTGCCTACATTTCATGAGACTTTTGAGAAAAACATGCAGTGCTTCACATGAACCCTTTTACCTACTTGTCCTTCAAACAAGGAGGTGACTGAAAATGCAAGAAACTACTTTAGAAAATAAAATAAATAATTATTCCAGAGAATCAGACAAATTATGCTACCGTCTGCCTATGGCTACTTAGCTTATTCAATCCCAAAATACAACACTGCCCTTTAAGAAAGAAAAAAAACTTGATTTCAAAGATGGACAGAAATGTACACGTTTTGTGCTCTTGTAGGAAGCAATCACTCCCCTATTGCTGACTACAAATGATCTCTAACTAGCAAAGGATATTAGAGCGTTGGGCCAGTAACCGAAAGGTTTCTGGATCGAATCCCCGAGCTGACAAGATACAAATATGTCATTCTGCCCCTGAGCAAGGCAGTTAACACACTGTTCCCGGGCGCCGAAGACGTGGATATTGATTAAGGCAGCCCCTCGCACCTCTCTGATTCAGAGGGGTTGGGTTAAATGTAGAGGACACATTTCAGTTGAAGGTATTCAGTTGTACAACTGACTAGGTATCCCGCTTTCCCTTTTTAATTAACAAAACATAGCTACATGCAGCTCTCGCTTTGATCTCCAAACAAGCGCATCTACTCACGACCAACCGTGCTGTAAACAGTCCAGTTCAAAGTAAACGCACAGATCAACGGCAATGGTATATTTGCATATAGGCCTACGGCAGCTCTGATTGGTTATGCCACACCGGTCAATGTAGAACAGAGTGTCAATGCAATAGAATCCTACTCCGATGCGTTTTGTCTACAACAAAATCTCTTGCATAGTTGGTTTTGTTTCGGTATGTTGCATTGAAAGTGGCTAACATCGCGTTGATTCGATCACAATTGCCACAGTAAAGGGAAATGTTGATAGTGTTAACAGGGGAAACTGAAATTTAATCTTGTGCTTCTCTCCGTGTGATTTTTATTCTGCACTGCAGGCCCAGGGAGCTGCATGGCTGTCTTGGGGCTACAGCATGCCCGCGTGCAGTTTAGAGGGAACCTATGTCCATAACATGATGCAGCCACCACCATGCTTGAAAATATGAAGAGTGGGACTTAGTGATGTGTTGTGTTGGATTTGCCCCAAACATAAGGACATGCAGTAAATGTCATTTCTTTGAGACATTTTTTGCAGTTTTACTTTAGTGCCCAAACAGGGTGCATGTTTTGGAATATTTTTGTTTTGTACAGGCTTCCTTCCTTTCACGATGTCATTTAGGTTACTATTGTGGAGAAACTACAATGATGTTGATCCATCCTCAGTTCTCCTATTACAGCCATTAAACTCTGTAACTGTTTTAAAGTCCCCACTGAAATCCCTGAGCGGTTTCCTTCCTCTCCATCCACTGAGTTAGGAAGGACAACTGTATCTTTGTAGTGACTGGGTTTATTGATAAACCATCCAAAGTGTAATTAATAACTTCAATATGCTTAAAGGGATATTCAATGTCTGTTATTAAAAATGTATTATAAAAAAAATCTACCAATAGGTGAACTTCTTTGTGAGGCATTGGAAAATCTCCCTGGTCTTTCTGGTTGAATCTGTTTTTGAACTTCACTGGACGACTGAGGGTCCTTATAGATAAAAGTTATTCAAATATCACGTTAAACACTATTATTGCACACAGAGTGAGTCCTTGCAACTTATGTGACTTGTTAAGCAAATGTTTACTCCTGAACTTATTTAGGCTTGCCATAACAATGGGTTGAATACTTATTGACTCAAGACATTACAGCTTTTCACTTATAATTCATTTGTCAAACAATTCTAAAAACACAATTCCACTTTAACATTATGGTGTATTGTGTGTAGGCCAGTGACACAAAATCTCAATTTAATACATTTTAAATTCAGTCTGTAACAAAAAACATGGAAAAAGTCAAGGGGTCATAGATACTTTCTGAAGACATTGTACGATATACGGCCCAAGCCTACTCGTGAGACAGCCACAGAAACCAGTAAGTCTTCGCCAACTCTCATTGGGGATTACTACACACTGTACAAGCAACAGGTATTAAGCAAACAAATAACAGGCTGAGGCATTAGTCTATAACTTCTTGAATTATACAGAGCATTTCATGCCACACTAAGCCCATAAAATAGTATGGAATGCAATGATTCAGTCCTCACTGCACTACAGAGTGATGGGTCTCTAATGACATACATAAGAAAGAGGTGACTGTGCAACTAGCTATGCCTACAACTCCAATACTTTGTTGGTGTAGAGGGGTAGCGTGAAGTGAACATTTTGAATGCTGAGAAATACTGATTGGGGAGGACACATTTTAGTGCTGAGCGATTAGTGCTTTATGAGGTTGGGTCAGTTTTATTATTAAAAAAAGAATTCACGTGAAAGATTAGTGGAATCTGTGTGGGTAGCTGGACAGGTAGGATGACTGACAGTGAAGGTGAACAGGTAGTCACGTGTCAGGTGACAGAGGAATGGATGAGACTGAGGCAGGAATTCCTTTAACCATAAAGTGGTATATTTACTGAGTAGTGTGGATTCATGGACGCACAGAACTTCTGGATCAGATGGAGTTAAGGAAGAGAAAGCAGCGAGATCAGGCGATGGCAATTTCCTCCTTTTATGGAGTTGAGATCTGTCGGACATTTCCACCTGACCTAATGAAAGTGCCCCTGGCCCAGCTGTGTAAATGGCAATGAATTTTATAAAGGATTATTCCACCAACTCCATGGGCCTTTTCTACACACGGTTTTCGATTACAATGATTTTAAAGCGTTTTAATGGATATATTCCAAAGCCAAAACATTGAAAATATTCCATTGTCTCTGCCAGGAGATGTTTGATGGGTAAACATCAAACAAGAAAATTACTATGAAATAATACAATATTAATTACTTTGTTTTTATTTGATTACTTTATTCGTTTTAATTCTTTAAAGTAATCTTCTCATCTCTGCTCAGGCAGTATCAGTCAGCAAGCCGCTGATTGAATCCCCGAGCTGACATGGTAAAAATGTGTTGTTCTGCCCCTGAACAAGGCAGTTAACCCACTGTTCCTAGGCAGTCATTGAAAATAAGAATTTGTTCTTAACTGACTTGCCTAGTTAAATGAAGGTTAAATAAAAAAGTATGCTGCAGAGCTGTCTGATGAAATCACTTAACTAGTTCTTCAAAGAAGATAAGGTATACTTTCACAAGCTGTCTCTGGCCCCTCTTTATGTGTTGCGTACTTTCCTTTCTCATGCGGTTTATGCGGTCTGTATGTATCTAACCTAACATGATCTGTATCTAATGACGAAACGTTCATGTCTATGCCCTAACAATGGGAGTCGTTGTCCAGAAGGCTGGAAGGCAAGCGACAAGCTTAGGTCCAAAATAATCCCATTGAATCGCATTATGCTTATTTTGGACAGATTTTGGCGAGTGAAACCTCTCGCATCACCTCTTCCTCTCTGATCAGTCTATTGACACTGAAAAAAACTGGGGCAATGGCTTATGGTCATTGCATTTAATTACCACGTTCCTGCACCAAACTAGGTAGAATATTTTCTTAATGCAAACAACAACTCCCTTCAGTCTTCCATTCCTCTCAAAGATTTTAGAGAAGGCTGTTGCGCAGCAACTCACTGCCTTCCTGAAGACAAACAATGTATACGAAATGCTTCAGTCTGGTTTTAGACCCCATCATAGCACTGAGACGGCACTTGTGAAGGTGGTAAATGACATTTTGATGGCATCGGACCGAGGCTCTGCATCTGTCCTCGTGCTCCTAGACCTTAGTGCTGCTTTTGATACCATCGATCACCACATTCTTTTGGAGAGATTGGAAACCCAAATTGGTCTACACGGACATGTTCTGGCCTGGTTTGGGTCTTATCTGTCGGAAAGATATCAGTTTGTCTCTGTGAATGGTTTGTCCTCTGACAAATCAACTGTACATTTCGGTGTTCCTCAAGGTTCTGTTTTAGGACCACTATTGTTTTCACTATATATTTTACCTCTTGGGGATGTTATTCGAAAACATAATGTAAACTTTCACTGCTATGCGGATGACACACAGCTGTACATTTCAATGAAACACGGTGAAGCACCAAAATTGCCCTCGCTAGAAGCATGTGTTTCAGACATAAGGAAGTGGATGGCTGCAAACTTTCTACTATTAAACTCGGACAAAACAGAGATGCTTGTTCTAGGTCCCAAGAAACAAAGAGATCTTCTGTTGAATCTGACAATTAATCTTAATGGTTGTACAGTCGTCTCAAATAAAACTGTGAAGGACCTCGGCGTTACTCTGGACCCTGATCTCTCTTTTGAAGAACATATCAAGACCATTTCGAGGACAGCTTTTTTCCATCTACGTAACATTGCAAAAATCAGAAACTTTCTGTCCAAAAATGATGCAGAAAAATTAATCCATGCTTTTGTCACTTCTAGGTTAGACTACTGCAATGCTCTATTTTCCGGCTACCCGGATAAAGCACTAAATAAACTTCAGTTAGTGCTAAATACGGCTGCTAGAATCCTGACTAGAACCAAAAAATTTGATCATATTACTCCAGTGCTAGCCTCTCTACACTGGCTTCCTGTCAAAGCAAGGGCTGATTTCAAGGTTTTACTGCTAACCTACAAAGCATTACATGGGCTTGCTCCTACCTACCTCTCTGATTTGGTCCTGCCGTACATACCTATACGTACGCTACGGTCACAAGACGCAGGCCTCCTAATTGTCCCTAGAATTTCTAAGCAAACAGCTGGAGGCAGGGCTTTCTCCTATAGAGCTCCATTTTTATGGAACGGTCTGCCTACCCATGTCAGAGACGCAAACTCGGTCTCAACCTTTAAGTCTTTACTGAAGACTCATCTCTTCAGTGGGTCATATGATTGAGTGTAGTCTGGCCCAGGAGTGGGAAGGTGAACGGAAAGGCTCTGGAGCAACGAACCGCCCTTGCTGTCTCTGCCTGGCCGGTTCCCCTTTTTCCACTGGGATTCTCTGCCTCTAACCCTGTTACGGGGGCTGAGTCACTGGCTTGCTGGGGCTCTCTCGTGCCGTCCCTGGGGGGGTGCGTCACCTGGGTGGGTTGATTCACTGTTGTGGTCGGCCTGTCTGGGTTTCCCCCCTTTGGGTTGTACCGTGTCGGAGATCTTTGTGGGCTATACTCGGCCTTGTCTCAGGATGGTAAGTTGGTGGTTGTAGATTTCCCTCTAGTGGTGTGGGGGCTGTGCTTTGGCAAGTGGGTGGGGTTATATCCTTCCTGTTTGGCCCTGTCCGGGGTGTCCTCGGATGGGGCCACAGTGTCTCCTGACCCCTCCTGTCTCAGCCTCCAGTATTTATGCTGCAGTAGTTTATGTGTCGGGGGGCTAGGGTCAGTTTGTTTATCTGGAGTACTTCTCCTGTCCTATTCGGTGTCCTGTGTAAATCTAAGTGTGCGTTCTCTAATTCTCTCCTTCTCTCCTTCTTTCTCTCTCTCGGAGGACCTGAGCCCTAGAACCATGCCCCAGGACTACCTGACATGATGACTCCTTGCTGTCCCCAGTCCACCTGGCCATGCTGCTGCTCCAGTTTCAACTGGCCTGGGCCCTAGGACCATGTCCCAGGACTACCTGACATGAGGACTCCTTGCTGTCCCCAGTCCACCTGGCCATGCTCCTGCTCCAGTTTCAACTGTTCTGCCTTACTATTATTCAACCATGCTGGTCATTTATGAACATTTGAACATCTTGGCCACGTTCTGTTATAATCTCCACCCGGCACAGCCAGAAGAGGACTGGCCACCCCACATATGCTCTCTCTAATTCTCTCTTTCTTTCTCTCTCTCGGAGGACCTGAGCCCAAGGACCGTGCCCCAGGACTACCTGACATGATGGCTCCTTGCTGTCCCCAGTCCACCTGACTGTGCTGCTGCTCCAGTTTCAACTGTTCTGCCTTATTATTATTTGACCATGCTGGTCATTTATGAACATTTGAACATCTTGGTCATTTTCTGTTATAATCTCTACCCGGCACAGCCAGAAGAGGACTGGCCACCCCACATAGCCCGGTTCCTCTCTAGGTTTCTTCCTAGGTTTTGGCCTTTCTAGGGAGTTTTTCCTAGCCACCGTGCTTTTACACCTGCATTGTTTGCTGTTTGGGGTTTTAGGCTGGGTTTCTGTACAGCACTTTGAGATATCAGCTGATGTACAAAGGGCTATATAAATAAATTTGATTTGATTTGATTTGATTCAGTCTAGCGTCCCACATAGTTCTAAACGTGATTTCTCAGGTTTCTCTTGTGAATGACTTGATTTCACTCTTGAGAAAACACGCATTGGGCACACACAAAAATGTAATAAAATGGAATTCAAATAATTGAAACCGATGTCATTCAATTAGTTGTTTAATAACCCCCCCCCCCCCAAAAAAAAATTGGTTAATCGCTCAGCACTATCACATTTATAGCCTCATACATATTAGCCTGCTTACAGTGGGCTGCCCTTGAGTATTTGAGCTGTAACGGATGTTTGCCGCCATTTTGCAGCCATTTTACAATTCATTAGAATTCCAGCTATAAATGTCTGGCTTGATATATTTTGCTTATGCAAATCCTAATTACATTATCACAGGCGCACAGCAGACGGCCTAATAATTGATATAGTGATGAGTACCATACCCACTAGAGTTCAGCCATTCTCATTAACCCCTGCAATTGGAAATGTTCTAGATCGAAATCTGATGAATCGCTTCAATTACCTTGTCATAACATCTCCAGAAATAAGTACTTGATCATCCTGCTCTGGAGACACCACAACTCAAAGAGCTCTCCAAACAATGTTCCCAACAATGTTCCTTCCCAATCAAGGGCTTCAATCTATGCTAATTAGCCTATCGGGGATAACTTTGTGTCAAATATTGTACACAACAAAAACAAAGCCTGAGTGTCATACTGTGCAGTCGTGAAGTGGTAGGCCAATGTCAACTCAACTGGTGCTCTGCTTTCTTCAATAACCCCATTTTCAATGGTATGCCAGGCAGTGAACTCTGATGTGCACGACAGTCAAAACTGTGTCAGTTTGTTTACTGATGTTAAGTGCCTACATGGAAGGTAAACAACATCTCAATGCTTCATGTCGCATTGAGATGTTGATCCTCTGTATGTGTCCATCTCTTGTGTAGCGTATCTGATGCAAATGGTTTGCCAATTGAGTTCACTAGGCCTACCTGAAAAAACAAGAATAACCTCTTGATTTCTATAATTGCATCATTTAACCAATGAGTCAAAGTCAATTCACCCTGGCCCTCCCCCACCCAGTCCAGAAATAGGAAGGCATACAGGCCTCCAGCTCTCTACTGTACAGCTGCTCAAGCAGAATAATACATGCTACCATGCATGTCCAACAGGAAAAACATGTAACATGTCATAAATAAGCAATCCAACTGGAAGATGACAACATAGTGACATGAATAAGACTGTGCCAGAGGGTACCCTCTGATGATGTTTGAAGCCTTATCGTGGCATCAATTCAGATGTTAATGACGCTTGAGTTTCGCTGCTTTTGAATTTTAGCATAAGCTTGAATAACATATACATATACATTTAAGTACAGTGCATTCGGAAAGCATTCAGACCCCTTGACTTTTCCCACATCTTGTTACGTTACAGCCTTATTCTAGAATTAATTAAATGGTTTCTTTTCCTCATCAATCTACACACAATACCCCATAATGACAAAGCAAAAACATGTTTTTAGAAATATCACATTTACATAAGTATTCAGCCCTTGGCTACTTGAAATTGTGCTCAGGTGCATCCTGTTTCCATTGATCATCCTTGAGACTGACAACTGTCCACCTGTGGTAAAATCAATTGATTGTACATGATTTGGAAAGGGACACATGTAACCTTTATTTAACTAGGCGAGTCAGTTAATAACACATTCTTATTTTCAATGACGGCCTAGGAACAGTGGGTTAACTGCCTTGTTCAGGGGCAGAACGACAGATTTTTACATTGTCAGCTCGGGATTCAATCTTGCAACCTTACTGTTAACGAGCCCAACGCTCTAACCACCTTGCACTCCACAAGGAGCCTTCCTGTTACGCGAATGCAGTAAGAAGCCAAGGTAAGTTGCTAGGTAGCATTAAACTTATCTTATAAAAAACAATCAATCATAATCACTAATTCACTACACATGGTTGATGATATTACTAGTTTATCTAGCGTGTCCTGCGTTGCATATATTCAATGCATTGCGCATTCCAAAAAAAGGACTTACGTTGCTCCTGTCAGGATTTGGCCAGGGTTGTTCCGGTTTTTGGTCACTAGATGCCCCCATTGTGCCTTTTGACCTTTTGTTTTCCCTTGATCCCCATTATTATTTGCACCTGTGCCTCGTTTCCCCTGATTGTATTTAAACCCTTTGTTTTGCTCTGTTCTTTGCTCTGTGTTTGTATGTTAGCACCCAGCCCTAGTACTCTGTGAACTCTTGTTGATCCCGGTGGACTCTCTTGTGGAATTCTGTTTTTTGTTCTTGTTTGTTTGTTTGTTTGTTTATTTTTGAGTATCTTTTGAGGCTTTTTGTGCTATACCTTCCACCTTGTGGCTTTACCTTTTTGTCTTGGAGGATTACCTTTGTTCTTGTGGAATTCCTTTTGAGGTTGTGGAGTAACATGTTTTCCTGAAGAACTTCACTTTTTACTTCATTAAATACACCGTCTCAAGTACTGCTGTGTCTGCCTCATCTTCTGGGTTCTGCCGACTATTCGTGGCTCAGTTGGTTAAGTGACTGTTTCTCACTCTGGAGACCCGGGTTCGCAACCGGGTCCTGACAGCTCCAATGTGTACCTAACCATAAACATCAATGCCTTTCTTAAAATCAATACACAAGTATATATTTTTAAACCTGCATATTTTCCAGAATTATGATGACATAACATTGAAGGTTGTACAATGTAACAGCAATATTTAGACTTGCCACCTGTTAGATAAAATACGGAATGGTTCCGTATTTCACTGAAATAATAAACGTTTTGTTTTCGAAAGTTTCCGGATTCGACCATATTAATGACCAAAGGCTCGTATTTCTGTGTTTTATGTTATAATGAAGTCTATGATTTGATAGAGCAGTCTGACTGATCGATGGTAGGCAGCAGCAGGCTCGTAAGCATTCATTCAAACAGCACTTTCGTGCGTTTTGCCATCAGCTCTTCGCAATACTTCAAGCATTGAGCTGTTTATGACTTCAAGTGTCATGTTTTGTCATATATTGTCTTGTCATTATGCTTTCCCTTCTGTTCGTTTCCCCCTGCTGGTCTTATTAGGTTCGTTCCCTTTTTCTATCCCTCTCTCTCTCCCTCCCTCTCTCTCCTCTCTCTATCGTTCCGTTCCTGCTCCCAGCTGTTCCTCATTCTCCTACTCACTCATTTAGTCTTTCCACACCTGTTCCCTATCTTGTCCTCTGATTAGAGTCCCTATTTCTCCCCTTGTCTTCCGTTTCTGTCCTGTCGGATCCTTGTATATTGTTCGCCGTGCTGTGTCTTTGTCTCGCCCTGTCGTGTCTTGTTTCCCTCAGATGCTGCGTGTGAGCAGGTGTCTGAGTCTGCTACGGTCGGTGCCTTCCCGAGGCAACCTACAGTTTATGGTCGAGTCTCCAGTCTGTCCTCGTCACTACGAGTGGAATTAGTTTTTTATGTTTTGTTTTCTGCTCCGATTTGTCTAGGAGTATTGCCTATTTCCTTTACTGGAATAAAGACTCTGTTTTCGCCAAGTCGCTTTTGGGTCCTCATTCACCTGCATAACAGAAGGATCCGACCAAGAATGGACCCAGCGACTATGGATTCTCTCTACTCTACTCTCGAGTTCCAGGGAGCGATGCTCGGCAGACACGAGCAGGAATTGTCTGCTGCTCGGCATGCCGTTGAGACCCTGGCCGCTCAGGTCTCCGACCTCTCAGGACAGTATCAGAGTCTTTGTCTCGTGCCACCAGCTACTTCCGGGTCTTCCGAGCCTCCAGGAACCTAGGGTTAATAACCCACCATGTTATTCTGGGCAGCCCACTGAGTGCCGCTCCTTTCTCACCCAGTGTGATATAGTGTTCTCTCTCCAACCCAACACATACTCAAGAGAGAGAGCTCGGATTGCCTACGTCATATCACTCCTTACTGGTCGGGCTCGGCAGTGGGGCACAGCTATCTGGGAGGCAAGCGCTGATTGTACTAACAATTATCTGAACTTTAAAGAGGAGATGATAAGGGTTTTTGATCGTTCAGTTTTTGGGAAAGAAGCTTCCTGGTCCCTGTCTTCCCTATGTCAAGGTAATCGATCCATAACGGATTACTCTATAGAGTTTCGCACTCTTGCTGCCTCCAGTAACTGGAACGAGCCGGCGTTGCTCGCTCGTTTTCTGGAGGGACTCCACGCTAAGGTTAAGGATGAGATTCTCTCTCGGGAGGTTCCATCCAGCGTGGATTCTTTGATTGAACTCGCTATTCGCATTGAACGACGGGTAGATCTTCGTCACCGAGCTCATAGAAGAGTGCTCGCGTTAACTGTGTCTCCCCTCTCTCCGACTCTACCATCTTTCCCCACTGACTCTGGCGTTGAGCCCATGCAGCTGGGGGGTATTCGCATTTCGACTAAGGAGAGGGAACGGAGAATCACCAACCGCCTCTGTCTCTATTGCGGTTCCGCTGGTCATTTTGTCATTTCATGTCCAGTTAAAGGCCAGAGCTCATCAGTAGGCGGAGGGCGACTGATAAGCGCTACTAGACGGTCCTCTCCGTCAAGTACCTGTACTACCTTACCGGTCCATCTACGCTGGACCGGATCGGCAGCTTCCTGCAGTGCATTAATAGACTCTGGGGCGGAGGGCTGTTTTATGGACGAAGCCTGGGCTCGGGAACATGACATTCCTCTCAGACAGTTAGGGAGCCCACGGTCATGTTCGCCTTGGATGGTAGTCCTCTCCCCAGTATATTATGTGAAACACTACCTTTAACCCTCACTGTATCTGGTAACCATAGTGAGACCATTTCTTTTTGATTTTTCGTTCACCTTTTACACCTGTTGTTTTGGGTCATCCCTGGCTAGTGTGTCATAATCCTTCTTTTGATTGGTCTAGTAATTCTATCCTTTCCTGGAACGTTTCTTGTCATGTGAAGTGTTTAATGTCTGCTATTCCTCCTGTTTGTTCTGCTCCCTCTTCACAGGAGGAACCTGGTGATTTGACAGGAGTGCCGGAGGAATATCATGGTCTGCGCACGGTCTTCAGTCGGTCCAGAACCAACTCCCTTCCTCCTCACCGGTCGTATGATTGTTGTTCTGATCTCCTCAAGAAGCGTTTTGCATCCGCTCCTATCCTTGTTGCACCTGACGTCACTAAACAGTTTATTGTCGAGGTTGACGCGTCGGGGTGGGCGTGGGAGCCATTCTGTCCCAGCGCTCCGAGACTGACGATGGGGTCCACCCTTGCGCGTATTTTTCTCATCGCCTGTCACCGTCGGAACGTAACTATGATGTGGCTAACCGTGAACTGCTCGCCATCCGTTTAGCCCTAGGCAAATGGCGACAGTGGTTGGAGGGGCGACCGTTCCTTTTGTCGTTTGGACTGACCAAAGGAACCTTGAGTACATCCGTTCTGCCAAACGACTGAATGCGCGTCATGCTCGTTGGGCGTTGTTTTTCGCTCGTTTCGAGTTCGTTATTTCTTATTGCCCGGGTACTAAGAACACCAAGCCTCATGCTTTATCCCGTCTCTTTAGTTCTTCTGTGGCTTCTACTGTTCCCGAGGGGATCCTTCCTGTTGGGCGTGTTGTCGGGTTGACTGTCTGGGGAATTGAGAGACAGGTTAAGCAAGCACTCACTCACACTCCGTCGCCGCGCGCTTGTCCTAGTAACCTTCTTTTCATTCCTGTCTCTACTCGTCTGGCAGATCTTCAGTGGTCGCACTCTGCCAAGTTAGCTGGCCACCCCGGCGTTCGGGGTACGCTTGCTTCTATTCGCCAGCGGTTTTGGTGGCCTACTCAGGAGCGTGACACACGCCGTTTCGTGGCTGCGTGTTCGGACTGCGCGCAGAATAAGTCTGGTAATTTTTTTTCTGCTTCTGCTCCTGGTCTTGCTGGGTCTCAGTCTGTTCCCTGCCATCGCATCTCTCCTGTTCTTGTTCCTGCCCTTGCTGTGTCTCAGTCTGTCTCTAGTTGTTACTCTCCTGGCCTGTTTGGTCCTGTTTGCTCTAAAGCTTTCAGTTCTCTACCCGTGTCTCATTTTTTTTAGAGTAGTACCCTAGTTTCCCTTTTATCGTTTTCCGTTACGGTCCTGAGGAGAGGAGTTGGGTTCTTTCTCGGGACGTGCTGGACCGTTTGTGATCTATGATTTCCTCCGTTGCCGCCAGTGTTCCTCCTCGAGTGCGCCAGGAGGCGCTCGGTGAGTGGGGGGGTACTGTCATGTTTTGTCATATATTGTCTTGTCATTATGCTTTCCCTTCTGTTCGTTTCCCCCTGCTGGTCTTATTAGGTTTGTTCCCTTTTTCTATCCCTCTCTCTCTCCCTCCCTCTCTCTCCTCTCTCTATCGTTCCGTTCCTGCTCCCAGCTGTTCCTCATTCTCCTACTCACTCATTTAGTCTTTCCACACCTGTTCCCTATCTTGTCCTCTGATTAGAGTCCCTATTTCTCCCCTTGTCTTCCGTTTCTGTCCTGTCGGATCCTTGTATATTGTTCGCCGTGCTGTGTCTTTGTCTCACCCTGTCGTGTCTTGTTTCCCTCAGATGCTGCGTGTGAGCAGGTGTCTGAGTCTGCTACGGTCGGTGCCTTCCCGAGGCAACCTACAGTTTATGGTCGAGTCTCCAGTCTGTCCTCGTCACTACGAGTGGAATTAGTTTTTTATGTTTTGTTTTCTGCTCCGATTTGTCTAGGAGTATTGCCTATTTCCTTTACTGGAATAAAGACTCTGTTTTCGCCAAGTCGCTTTTGGGTCCTCATTCACCTGCATAACATCAAGCCTATCAACTCCCGTGATTAGGCTGATGTAACCGATGTGAAATGGCTAGCTAGTTAGCGGGGTTACGCGCTAATAGCGTTTCAAACGCCACTCGCTCTGAGACTTGGAGTAGTTGTTCCCCTTGCTCTGCAAGGGCTGCGGATTTTGTGGAGCGATGGGTAACGATGCTTTTAGGGTGGCTGTTGTCAATGTGTTGCTGGTTTGAGCCCCGGTAGGGGCGAGGAGAGGGACGGAAGCTATACTGTTACACTAGCAATACTAAAGTGCCTATAAGAACATCCAATAGTCAAAGGTATATGAAATACAAATGGTATAGAGAGAAATAGTCAATAAATATTATATTAACTACAACCTAAAACCTCTTACCTTGGAATATTGAAGTCTCATGTTAAAAGGAACCACAAGCTTTCATATGTTCTCATGTTCTGAGCAAGGAACTTAAACGTTAGCTTTTTACATGGCACATATTGCACTTTTACTTTCTTCTCCAACATTTTGTTTTTGCATTATTTAAACCAAATTGAACATGTTTCATTATTTATTTGAGGCTAAATGGATTTTTATTGAAGTATTATATTAAGTTAAAATAAGTGTTAATTCAGTATAGTTGTAATTGTCATTATTACAAATAAAATAAATAAATAAAAATCGGCCAATTAATCGGTATCAGCTTTTTTTTGGTCCTCTAATAATCGGTATCGGCGTTGAAAAATCATAATCGGTCAACCTCTAATCTAAAGACTCTCAGACCATGAGAAACAAGATTCTCTGGTGTGATGAAACAAAGATTGAACTCTTTGGCCTAAATGCCAAGAGTCACATCTGGAGGAAACCTGGCCCTATGGTGAAGCATGGTGGTGGAAGCATCATGCTGTGGGGATGTTTTCAGCGGCAGGGACTGGGAGACTAGTCAGGATCGAGGGAACGACAGCAAAGTACAGGGAGATCCTTGATGTAAACTTGCTGCAGAGTGCTCAGACGACAACGACTTTCTTTAGGCCTATGTTATGTATTGTATGAGGAAAATGCTTAAGCTCCCCTTTCATTTGGATGACTCCTGACTGCTCTGCTTATATTGTAGATGCTTATCTGACACTGGAATCTAAAGTGGTGTCCCATTGAATCAGTCTGTTGCAGAGGCTACCACAAAAGAGTGTAGATGCAAGTCAGCTAAAAACGATTTGCTGTTTGAGAACAATTAACACTTATTTTCAATCATGCCTTCTGTTTTCCTTTCAACTCTCAAAACAGGAGCAAACATCACAAAGCATACTGTATCAAAGTTAACTTGAGTTAAAAATAGCAGTTCTATAATCATCACACATCTCCTATGAGTGTTAAAAGAGCACAAAAGCAGAAGTGTAAAAAGTATTAAGGATCAACTTAATAGTAAGCAAATGGTGTGAATACAGTAGTTCAAAAGGGTCACCTATTACTATTATCTAGGTACAGTACAGCAATGCTCTGTCTCACACGACAACTTTGAAATTCCATACATTTTCCTTCAACCCTCCATCATAAAATGTTCATGATATTGACAGTCAGTTAGTACTGTTATTGACTGCTTATGACAACTGACATTACACTGTTATGACACAAACATGTATCAACTATTATGTGTGAAGGTAGCAAACTGGCTTGGGTAAAAAATAATGGTAAAGCCGGTTGCCATAAGGTGGCATTGAAATTGGTTTGTGTGTCTACAATGAAGTTGAGATTCCACTTGTTAGGATGAACAGCTGCAGTCCTTGAAGATAAGGCGTCTGATCAACCAGGTCTACACAATAAATTGCATTTCTATGCATGGTAAATCCAATACAGGCTTCTCTGACTGAAGGAATGTTGTTTTCAACAAATAATTAGTAGCGACTGCTAGGACACTCCTTTCCCCAAGATGGGTGTTAATTAATAACCAAATATACAAATTACCTCAATTTAGGTTCAACCCACATAAGGCACCCTTTCCTTGGGCTACAGTTATTCTCGTGGCAGTCATATTGAATGACCTTATCCTCTGGGCACAAATAAAATGTGCAAGTTTAATCACAAGAAAAAAATAACTGCAGAATGTGTGAATCTGCAGACCTCTAATTAGACATGTTTAGATTTAAGACAGAGACAATAATGGCATTCAAGGCTCTGGTTCATGAGCTGTCAAGAAGTTTACATTTGCTTTGAATAATCAATCACGAGTTTCCTACGATTACCGTATGCACACAAAACTTAAAAAGGCAGCGATGATGAACAACGTTTGTCAATGATGATGTATAGCGGTCTCTCCTTCACCGGTATTTTACTGTCGTGGTTATTATACTAGCTATGCACACTCAGTCCAATCACAAGTAACGAGCAATGAATGCACATTTACACATCGGTTAGGTAACTAATAATTGTCGGCTACTTGCTAGATAGTTTATTAAGCACCATACACTGTGTAATAGCAAGCAAGCGCGCTAAACTGGCCGGCTAGCTAACCCACTCATTTGCTTGATATAACTTGAGGCTGTGTGAGTGAACAATAACTTGGAAGTACCAGACTACATTGCCACGCCATTCGCATTCACAGAGACAACATGATTTGGTACCGTATACAGTAGCTAGCTAGCACCTACCTGTTTCTCGTCAAGTCAACAATCCTCTGTTCTGGTTATAAAACAGCCCCTTGTCTTTACCGCTTTGACATCTCCAACGCACGCTGCTTCAGATCCAAGCCCGTTTATTTGACGTTTTCACTGGCTATTTACGTGAAGACACAACCATGCAAAGATTTTCATTGGCCATAATCAATGTCAATCAACTGAACGGCTAGGTTTCCCGCGCCCACCAGTGATTTCGCAATCACTTTTACCAATCCTTAAAATCATATTTATTTGAAGCTCTCAAATCTGCTGTTTAGCCTACCTACCTACATACTGCTGTAGACTACGACTCGTAGACCTCAAACATCGAGACTACCAGTAGCAGCACTGTAACGTTACCAATTCAATTTTATATTTGTCGATTCAGTAAGATTATTAATCCATAACCTTTGTATTATTTTTCTCTGTGTGATGATGAAACACAAATGTAATTTTTATTTCATGCGGTGGCTACATTCTAAACTACTAGTCTTCACTGGGCAACATATCCCAGTGAAGGAAAGAGAAGGAGACAATAATAAAATCCATGTTATTACTATTATCCTGTCATCCTGTTATTCCTTGTTCACAATGATTGGCCTGTGTATCATAATGAACAGTGCTGAGTAGGTGGGGTGAAGTTGATCATGCTGCTTGCAGTTCTTCAGCTTGTGACACTCAACACCACTCAGTCTTTCAGAACCAGGGGTGCTTTGACAGTAGCAGCAACCTCAGGCCCCATGAGCTCCTCTACAATGGCCAGGGCAAACTCAAAGCTGGTTCCTGGCCCACGGCTGGTGATCAGATGGCCATCCTTCTGGACCCGAGCCTCTGAGTACGTGTAGTGGCCTAGGGAGTGGAGAGGAACAGTGGTGAGTAGAGAGAGAGAGACACTATCGTTATCGGGTGACAGAGTAGCCTAGTGGTTAGAGCATTGGACTAGTAACCAGAAGGGTGCAAGTTCAAACCCCCGAGCTGACAAGGTACAAATCTGTCGATCTGCCCCTGAACAGGCAGTTAACCCACTGTTCCTAGGCCGTCATTGAAAATAAGAATTTGTTCTTAACTGACCTGCCTAGTTAAATAAAGGTAAAATTATGCATAACAGTCTGCAAATGCAGATCATTTAGTACTGCTTCAAAGCAGATGACACATTTTTGTTTGAATCCTTTCAAAAAATTCCTTCCCTCACCTTAACTTGCATTTGTGCAGTATATATATTTTTTAAGTATTTCTGTTACTGTGTTCTCTGTTTGAGTCAGGTCAAATGCTGGTGCATTTGACCTGGGATCAACTAGATTCAGCTGCGTGCCAATATCATCTTGAGCGAATGGTCGGGGGGCTGGAACAAAATTACAAACCATTTGTAAACTGCAAATCGACAGCAAGAAGTCCAAACAGATATCATATTTAACTAAATATAATAATTTCAAACCTGGCTTACATTTGTATACAATCACATATCTATTATGTGTGGGAATACTTTGGAACAGATTTCCAAAATGTAAAATTACTTGAAGCTGATTTGCTGGTGTTTTTACAGTCTTTTATGTCTAACCATTTTATTTGGGGGGCCAAATAAAATCACCCATGGGCTGCCAGTTGAGGAACCCTGGCCTAGGATCTGGTTTACGAGACTGCATAAAGACCTTGTATTAATGATTACCATAAAGTATGGAAATCATTTATAGCACCCTCTGCTGGAAACAAAAGACCACAGGCTTATGTCATTGTTCAGTAGTACTGATAATTTGGATGTGCTCATTGTACTGCAAGAATATGCTGCATTTCCTGTCACACTGAGCCTGCTGAGCTATCATACAGATATATTTCCCACCTGTGGATGTATTTGGTGCGTAACAACCCGCAAACAAACAACAAAACCACAGTGGCTGTGTTAGCCTGTGAACAAGCTATGTACAGTAGCAGAGATTCATCAGCCTGAACCTTAGCCCTGTGGTAGCCAGGCTGTTTTACTTTACCTCCAGTCATCATCTTGTCCTTCGCACCAGGGTGGGTGGTGACCGTACTGCCGTAGGCAATACCATGTGCCAGCAGCGCCGTGGGACCTGAGGTGAGTAGGGGACAGGAGTTAGACCAACACTGTTCTCTCTGTAGACCAACACTGTTCTCTCTGTAGTCAAAATGTTGAAAACCGACATGGCGTCTCTGGACATTGAACAACAAAGGTCTCAAATAATTTATTCACAAAAACCCAGAGAAGTCTATCTATACATCTTAATTTCACATGCAGATTGACACACCTTTTTGTTTTCCTTTGAGGCGACATCACCACTAAAAGACACTCATTAGTAGAACCATAAACTCATATCTAAAACTAACCACATATGGTTTTAATTTACCACTGCATGCCATATTTAGAGGAAGGAAAAACCAGAGTAAAAAAATAATGGACTTTATGTCTGCTGCATTAGCATCGGCAACGTCCTAGCACTGCAGTGATCTCATCCTCAGACTGTTAATAAATAGAAAGGGAAAACTACCATCTCCAAGAACAGGCCAGGGCTGAGTAAGAGGGAGATGCACCCCTCTCTCTGACGACTCCTGGTTTATAATAACAATAATGCATAAATGGATGGTCTTGGACAAACCAGTGATATGTTTCAGAAGGGAGTATGAAATAGGAGACAGGAGGGGCTATGGCATTTATATACCTGCTATATATGGAGCAATTGAGTCAAGCACTTTTCATACCTCTGTTCACATTAGAAATAGAAAGCATTATTTTCAGATTAGCAGAGCACAGCGTGACACTGCTGCTGATTCTCTGTTTGGCAGGTTCAGTATATATTCCTGTGGGGACATCAGCCCTTTTCTAGGACGCCCTTCATTCCACTTTGCCAAATGGGTCCCATGTCCTCATTCACAACGTCCTTCCAGTGCCCTTCATCAGCACAGGCGGGCAGACTGGTAGAAAGTCTCAGGGGTAGTGGGCTTTGTCAATGGCAATTATATGTTAACCTAAGCTGCAATGGTCAATGTGTGTAAAAGTAGAAAAATCTTATTCTGTATTGGTTTCCTGCTCAGTAATAACGGAAAGGAAAGGCAATGTGACAGCCCCAAGTCCCAATCTTATACTACATTCACTGGTTGACAGAAATTGCCGGTTGCCGATTTAACTCGAGATTATGATCTAAGCAATCTTGCCCCCGCAGACGTCATTGACACAGATGCATTCTGGAGTGTGTTAGCTGCAATGTACTAGAGATGGATGTGTGTGTTAGCACAGAAGGTACAGTACCTGCACAGACAGCAGCAATCAGCCCTTTCCTGCCCTCCTGGTCCTTCAACACCTCTTTTACAGCAGGGGACTACAAGAGAAGCAACATGGGGGCCACATACTGAGAGATGAGGCTCTCTACTTTATCATGTAGAATGTGTGTTAGAACACTGCAGTAAATGCTCCTCTGCTAGATGGAATATGAATTCCCATGAAATGGCAGTGGACATTTTAAAAAATGTTTTCAGCATGACAAAAAAAACAGAATTGAAATTAATTGTGGGACAATGCCACAGAACTTGTAGTTATAAGGGCTAAAACCATAATAAAATGTGGATTAGTATCATTGTGTCATACTGCATAAATGTATATGTGCTTGTTTTTAATAAACAATAATCATCATAAGGTCATAAAAAGTTTATATTTTAAATGAAGGAAAATTGTGACTTATATTTCTATTGTAAATTGTCCCCGAAGACAACTAAAACAATTCAAGGGACAAATGTTACAGTATGCACCTGTAATGTTATATTGGCAATGCCAGGGACACACAGGAGAGATAAGACAACTAAAAGTTCTGGCAATGAATGCTTAACATTAAGTGTGCATTCCTACCTCTGACAAGTTCTGGGCACCGAGAGCCCCCCCTGGTAGAAGAACCACATCATACGGACCCTGCAACCCAAAACATCAAAAGATACAAGGTCACAGATAACAAATTCTTATTACCAATTTAGGATGCATCAATCTTGAACATGAATTGATGAAGAATGTTTTAAAGTGCATTATAAACTCTATGAAGTCATAGAACAGCCTGCTCTGTGGACTAATGTGATTGAAGGGTATGGAGACAGGAGGGCAGAGAGGGCTCTGACCTGCTTGCGGGCATCCTCCAGGCTGGAATCAGGAACAAGGTAGATGTCTCTGCTGCACTGCACGGGGTCTTTGCCAGTCAACCCTGCCAACGTCACAGCAATCTGCAGGATGTGGACACAAATAAAAGCACAACTTACTTCAATAGACTGTCATTAGTCATTGCCTCTTGAACTAATCATAAAATCCCACTACTCAAATATGAGTATGGGACTTTTAATTAGAAAAATATAACCTGCTTCCTATTCTGCACCACAGTCACCTTTGACATTTGCAGTGGCCTTATACTCACATAATTATGCCAACACACGAGCTAACAGCGTGACAACACATTAGCTAATTTATTAACCATAGATAAGGATTGCATACTGCAGAGTTGTTAATCATGTCTGTAAATAGGCTAGATTATAATAGCTAGCTAGCCAGACAATTATATCAACATCAAGCTAGCTAACCAGCTACCTACCTAGTTAGCCACAGTCAAGCTGCAGCCCAAGCTAGTTTGACACGTGCATGCAGATCTAGATGTGGGCTGCAGCTTGACTGTGGCTAACTAGGTAAATAAAATAGCCGCTAGAATACTAACTACCTGTAATGTTCAGCTTTTGGCTAGTAGGCTAAATGGAGCCAGCTAGCCAATACTCTATTGAGATCTGTGTATGTTGCACCACCTAGCTAGCTAATCTAACATCCAATTTAGCTCGATAAATGTACAAACCCCAGCTCTACGCATGACGTCCACAGGTATAACAGTTTCCATCTCCTCTGCACCCTTAGAGAGGATTACTAATGCCTTTTTGCCTGCCATTATTGAGCGAGTGGGTGAGTGAGTGTCACAACAAGACAGCAAATATCTGTCAGAGGACTTTTATTTTGTCAGGAAGCAGAGCTCTCTGCAGGAACACACATGTCAACTCTACAGCTACGGGATCGTTGAGAGGACAAACGCGTGCATGATTGAACTTATCAAATAATTTCACAAAAGTAATTTGATCAAATCAAACACACTATTGCATATATTCGATGATTCATTTTCATATAAATATATGAACATCATTGACTTTTAAACGCAACATACTCTGCACTGGTAGGTTCAATTACATCCACCAGGGGGAGGCATTGACCCATACATTGTCAATAAAGCTATTGTAAATAGAGGTGTTTATAAAATATGTCTTCACTTTGGAGCCTTTGTTTGCCTAAAATTTGTAAAAAATAATAATAATATTAATCTTACAAGTGCGATTGAGGTTTATACTATCCAATACATGAGTCAAAACTTTAATGTTTATTATATAGTAATGAGGCGGCAGTTAGCCTAGTGGTTAGAGCGTTGGGCAGTAACCAAAAGGTTGCTAGATCAAATCTCCGAGCTGACAAGTTCTGTCGTTCTACCACTGAACAAGGCCCCCTTTTTAAAATGTTCACCTAAATGACATATCCAAATTTAACTGCCTGAAGCTCATGCCCTGAAGCAAGGATATGCAGATTCTTGGTACCATTTGAAAGAAAACACTTTGAAGTTTGTAGAAATGTGAATTGAATGTAGGATAATATAACACAATAGATCTGGTAGAAGAAAATACAAAGAAAGAAACAACCAGGTTATTTTCTACCACCATCTTTGAAATGCAGCAGAAAGGTCCCTGTTCCAGCCATCACTCTGGTTGTCCACAAGATGGCAGTAGTGTATGTGCAAAGTTTCAGACGGATAACTTGAAGTATGAGCGAGCTACATGACATTTATAATAATATAGTGGGAAGTCACCCAGGTACATTTGAGCAAATCGTGAAGCTTTCCAAGTATTAGTAGACATATTATAAGTTCAACATTAGCAAAACAACCAGTTTTCATATCTTCATAACTCTGAATATTCTTATAATTTTGGTCCAAAATGAAAAGGCATGCTGTCGTACAAGGTTAGTAGCTACATTTTACGACAGATACATGGTTTCTGGATACTCCCGTAAAGCCCAGCTCATTGGCTATCTAGCTAGCTTTGTTTGACCATGATTGGTGCCTTTGCTGCTGGTGATTCTCTGATCCACCTTTACGCAAAGGACACCATTCTGTATACCTCTGGGCCTTGTTTGGACACTGTGTTAACTAACCTCCAGACAAGCTTCAATGCCATACAACTCTCCTTCGGTGGCCTCCGACTGCTCTTAAAAACAAGTCAAACTAAATGCATGCTCTTCAACCGATCGCTGCCCACACCTGCCCGCCCTTCCAGCATCACTACTCTGGACGGTTCTGACTTAGAATATGTGGATCATTACAAATACCTAGCTGTCTGGTTAGACTATAAACTCTCCTTCCAGACTCACATTAAGCATCTAGAATTGGCTTCCTATTTCACAAACAAAGCATCCTTCACTGATGCTGCCAAACATACCCTCGTAAAACAGACTTTCCTACCGATCCTTGACTTTGGCGATGTCATTTACAAAATAGCCTCCAACACACTACTCAGCAAATTGGATGCAGTCCATCACATTGCCATCCGTTTTGTCACCACAGCCCAATATACTACCCACCACTGCGACCTATATGCTTTTGTTGGCTGGCCCTCACTTCATATTCATCGCCAAACCTAATGGCTACAGATCATCTATAAGTCTTTTCTAGGTAAAGCCCCACCTTATCTCAGCTCACTGGTCACCACAGCAGCACCCACCCGTAGCACGTGCTCCAGCAGGTATATTTCACTGGTCACCCCCAAAGCCTATTCCTCCTTTGGCCGCCTTTCCTTCCAGTACTCTGCTGCCAATGACTGGAACAATTTCAAAAATCACTAAAGCTGGAGACTCATATCTCCTTCACTAACTTTAAGCATCAGCTGTCAGAGCAGCTCACTGTACATAGCCCATCCAACTACCTCATCCCCATATTGTTATTTCTTTTTTGTTCCTTTGCACCCCAGTATCTCTACTTGCACATTCATCTTCTGCACATCTCACTCCATTGTTTAATTTCTCAATTGTTATTACTTCGCCACTACGATCTATTTATTGCCTTACCTCCCTAATCTTACCTCATTTGCACACACTGTATATAGACATTTTTCTATTGTGGTATTGACTCTATGTTTGTTTATTCCATGTATAACTCTGTGTTGTTGTTTGTGTCGCACTGCTTTGCTTTATCTTAGCCAAATCGCAGTTGTAAATGAGAATTTGTTCTCAACTGGCCTACCAAAGAGGTTAAATAAAGGGGGGGGGATTAAAATGGAGTTGTTCAAGTGATGGCCGCCTGCGTCATCGGCGTGCCATGAAGGCGTCGCTCTCTGACCAAATTTGGTGTCTTCTAGGATATACTACACCCCTACTGATATCGTGAAGTCTGGTTATGTTTTATGATCTCTGAGGAATACATACGAATGTGATTTGACTGGTTGAAACAACGTTTAGGGTTAGATTTTCACAGATTCCTTTCTTTACAAATTGAACGAGTGAAAATACAAAATCGATCGTGCATCCTATATGGACCTTTTTAGGATAAAAAAATGATTTTATCTAACAAAACGACACTTCATGTTATCTCTGTGACCCTTTGGATGATAAATCAGAGCAAGATTTCAGAATGTAAGTACACATTACACCTTCAGAGCTGAATTTATCAAATCTATCGCAGTGAAAAAATAGTTTTGTTTTTAGGAGTTGTCTGTAACGGTGTTCTTCGTTTGTTGAAAGAGAGTCGGACCGAAATGCAGCGTGGTGGTTACTCATGTCTTTAATGAAGAGAATGACGATACAAGAAATAACTATACAAATACAAAACAACAAACGGAACGTGAAAACTAATTACAGCCTATCTGGTGAACACTACACAGAGACAGGAACAATCACCCACGAAATACAAAGTGAAACCCAGGCTACCTAAATACGGTTCCCAATCAGAGACAACGAGAATCACCTGACTCTGACCTGACTCTGATTAAGAACCGCCTCAGGCAGCCAAGCCTATGCAACACACCCCTAACCAACCACAATCCCAATGCCTACAAAAACCCCAATACGACAATACAATAAACCCATGTCACACCCTAAATTAAAGAAAACAAAAAATACTAAGACCAAGGCGTGACAGAACCCCCCCCCCTCCTAAGGTGCGGACTCCCGGACGCACCTCACAACCATAGGGGGGTCCGGGTGGGCGTCTTTCCGGCTCGGGACGTGGACCCCACTCCATTAATGTCATAGTTCCTCCCCTTCGCGTCCTGGGATAATCACCCCTCGCCGCCGACCATGGCCTAATAGTCCTCACCCAGAACCCCACTGAACTGAGGGGCAGCTCGGGACTGAGGGGCAGCTCGGGACTGAGGAGCAGCTCGGGACTGAGGAGCAGCTCGGGACTGAGGCAGCTCGGGACTGAGGGGAAGCTCGGGACTGAGGGGAAGCTCGGGACTGAGTGGAAGCTCGGGACTGAGAGAAAGCCCGGTACTGAGAGAAAGCCCAGTACTGAGAGGAAGCCCAGTACTGAGAGGAAGCCCAGTACTGAGATGAAGCTCAGGCAGGTAGTAGGCTCCGGTAGATCCTGGCTGGCTGGCGGATCTGGAAGATTCTGGTTGACTGGCAGATCTGGAAGAGACTGGTTGACTGGCAGATCTGGAAGAATCTGGTTGACTGGCAGATCTAGAAGATCATGGCTGACTGGCGGATCTAGCTGCTCTATGCAGACTGACAGCTCTGGATGCTCCATGCAGACTGGCCGCACCTTGCAGACTGACAGCTCTGGCTGCTTCATGCAGACTGACAGCTCTGGCTGCTTCATACAGACTGACAGCTCTGACTGCTCCATGCAGGCTGACAGCTCTGGCTGCTCCATGCAGGCTGGCAGCTCTGACTGCGCTGAACAGACAGGAGACTCTGGTAGCGCAGGAGAGGAGAAAGGCTCCGACAGCGCTGGAGAGGCGGGAGACTCCGACAGCGCAGGAGAGGCGAGGCGCACTGTAGGCCTGATGCGTGGTGCTGGCACTGGTGGTACTGGGCCGAGGACATGCACAGGAAGCCTGGTGCGGGGAGCTGCTACCGGAGGGCTGGGGTGTGGAGGTGGTACTGGATAGACCGGGCCGTGCAGGCGCACTGGAGCTCTTGAGCACCGAGCCTGCCCAACCTTACAAAGGTTGAATACTCTCGGTCGCCCTGCCAGTGCGGCGAGGTGGAATAGCCCGCACTGGGCTATGTAGGCGAACCGGAGACACAGAGTGCAAGGCTGGTGCCATGTATGCCGGCCCAAGGCGACGCACTGGGGACCAGATGCGTAGAGCCGGCTTCATGGCATTTGGCTCGACGCTCAATCTAGCCCGGCCGATACGCGGAGCTGAAATATACCGCACCGGGCTATGCACCCGCACTGGGGACACCGTGCGCACCACTGCATAACACGGTGCCTGCCCGGTCTCTCTAGCCCCCCGGTAAGCACAGGGAGTTTGCGCTGGTCTCCTACCTGGCGTAGCCATACTCCCTGTAAGCCCCCCCCAAGACATTTTGGGGCTGACTCCCGGGCTTCCATCCACGTCGCCGTGCTGCCTCCTCATACCAGCGCCTCTCCGCTTTTCTCACCTCTAGATCCTCCTTGGGGCGGCGATATTCACCAGGCTGAGCCCAGGGTCCTTTTCCGTCCAGTTCTTCCTCCCATGTCCAATTCTCCAAGTGGTGCAGCCTCTCCCACTGCATCTGCTTCTGTTGCCTCTCCTGTGGCTCCTGCCTGTTAACACCCTGCTCGGTCCGTGTGTGGTGGGTGATTCTGTAACGGCGTTCTTCGTCTGTTGAAAGAGAGTCGGACCGAAATGCAGCGTGGTGGTTACTCATGTCTTTAATGAAGAGAATGACGATACAAGAAATAAGTATACAAATACGAAACAACAAACGGAACGTGAAAACTAATTACAGCCTATCTGGTGAACACTACACAGAGACAGGAACAATCACCCACAAAATACAAAGTGAAACCCAGGCTACCTAAATACGGTTCCCAATCAGAGACAACGAGAATCACCTGACTCTGATTGAGAACCGCCTCAGGCAGCCAAGCCTATGCAACACACCCCTAATCAACCACAATCCCAATCCCTACAAAAACCCCAATACGACAATACAATAAACCCATGTCACACCCTGGCCTGAACAATTAATTAAAGAAAACACAAAATACTAAGACCAAGGCGTGACAATGTCCTCAAACAATAGCATGGCATTTTTTTCACATTACTGGCTACTGTAAATTGGACAGTGCAGTTATATAAACAGGAATTTAAGCTTTCAGCCGATATAAGACACATATATGTACCGACATTTGTTGTTTCTCTAAAATCTGCGATGGTGACACAAGGCGCTGCATGATTTACATCTGTCGCTTTGACAGGACGCACATCCATAAGAAGTTTTTAACCCATTGTTCCTAGGCCGTCATTGTAAACAATCATTTGTTCTTAACTGACTTGCCTAGTTAAACGAAGGTTACATTTTTTTTAAATGAAAAGATCTGAAAGAAAACTAGTTTAAAAAAATCCCTGATGTTTCTGAAATGAGGGGTCAATAAGGTCATAAAGTTCTTGAGAACTTCTGCCTTCTCCAGCAGAAGAAGTCATCTCTTAAGGCACCCCTGGGAATTATATTTCATTGTAAATCCCAGACTTAATGTCTCGGGCATTAGTGTGCAGGCACCCTTCCCAGTTTAATCTGCCACTGTGCATTCTGCTGCAGAGATTCACATTCATATGTGTGTAAGGAACAAGAGCCCAGTGAAACAGCAGATTAGACAAAGCTTTGGGCGTGTTGGCGGCAGCTTGTTTGTTGCGTGCCTGTGAGCCAATCCAAAAGGCAGTGGTGATTACCTACATATGCAGCTGGGATCAAGTTAGCCAGACCCACAGTGGAATACAAGCTAATTTGCCTAAAACATTGATTTATTTATCCATTTAATTATTTATTTACAGAAAGAGTTCATAGTATGTTAAAGATCACACTAAGGACACGCCTGTTAGAGTGATTTGCAAACCAGGTAACCTGGTAAGAATGTTAAATCAAATGTTATTTGTCACATGTGCCAAAGTAAATGCTTACTTGCAATCCCTTATCCAACAATTCAGTTTTAAGAAAATACAAAAAAAAGTATGAGATAAGAATAACAAATCATTAAAGAGCAGCAGTAAATAACAATAGAGGGGCTAGGGGGGTAGAAGCTTCTTAGAAGCCTTGTGGACCTAGACTTGGCACTCCGGTACTGCTTGCCATGTGATAGCAGAGACAACAGTCTATGACTAGGGTAGGTGGAGTCTTTGACAAATGTTAGGGCCTTCCTCTGACACCGCCTGGCATAGAGATACTGGATGGCAGGAAGCTTGGCCCAGGTGATGTATTGGGCCGTACGCACTACCCTCTGTAGTGCCTTGCAGTTGGAGGCCGAGCAGTTGCCATACCAAGTAGAGATGCAACCCGTCAGGATGCTCTCGATGGTGCAGCTGTAAATCCTTTTGAGGATCTGAGGACCCATGCCAAATATTTTCAGTCTCCTGAGGGGGAATAGGTTTTGTCGTGCCCTCTTCATGACTGTCTTGGTGTGCTTGGACCATGATAGTTTGTTGGTGATGTGGACGCCAAGGAACAACCTGCTCCACTACAGCCCCGTCGATGAGAATGGGGGTTTGCTCGGTCCTCTTACTCCTGTAGTCCACAATCATCTCCTTTGTCTTGATCACTTTGAGGGAGAGGTTGTTGTCCTTGTACAGCAAGTTCAGGTCTCTGACCTCCTCCCTACAGGTTGTCTCATCATTGTCGGTGATCAGGCCTACCACTGTTGTGTCTTCAGCAAACTTAATGATTGTGTTGGAGTCGTGCCTGGCCGTGCAGGCATGAATGAATAGGGAGTACAGGAGGGGACTGAGCATGCACCCCTGAGGGGCCCCCATTTTGAGGAACAGCGTGGCGAATGTGTTGTTCCCTACCCTTACCACATGGGAGCTGCCTGTCAGGAAGTCCAGGATCCAGTTGCAGAGGAAGGTGTTTAGTCCCAGGGTCCTTAGCTTAGTGATGAGCTTTGAGGGCACTATGGTGTTGAATGCTGAGCTGTAGTCAATGAACCGCATTCTCACATAGGTGTTCCTTTTGTCCAGGTGTGAAAGGGCAGTGTGGAGTGCAATAGAGATTGCATCATCTGTGGATATGTTGGTGTGGTATGCAAATTGAAGTGGGTCTAGGGTTTCTGGGATAATTGTGTTGATGTGAGCCATGACCAGCCTTTCAAAGCATTTCATGGCTACAGAAGTGAGTGCTATGGGTCGGTAGTCATTTAGGCAGGTTACCTTAGTGTTCTTGGGCACAGAGACTATGGTGGTCTGCTTGAAACATGTAGGTATTACAGACTCAGTCAGGAAGAGGTTAAAAATGTCAGTGAAGACACTTGCCAGTTGGTCAGCCCATGCTCGGAGTACACGTCATTGTAATCTGTCTGGCCCTGCGGCCTTGTGAATGTTGACCTGTTTAAAGGTCTTACTCTCATCGGCTGCGGAGAGCGTGATCACACAGTCGTCCGGAACAGCTGTCGAATAGTATCACAAATGTGGATTTGTATCAGAAACACTGACAATGCAAATTCAGTCTCTGAATCATCTGTGTAAATGCACAAAAACTGAAATATTTTCAGGTTTTACAACTTTCTAATAGTAAGCCTTTTTGGTGTATTAGAGTTTTACCAAGTATAATTGTGCAAAGCAGGAGTCCTTCAAATCCTGCTTTAATTTTCTTTAAAAATTAATAACATTTAAACAAACAAAAAGGGAAATGTGAAAATAATTTGTACTGTAAGATCGTGTGAACAAGTGTTTCTAGATAGCTGTCTTCAAGAGAGTCAGGTTCAGCTCTGATGATATACCATCATTTCAAATGGAAGCACATTATTCCCCAGCGAGTTCTGCCTCCTGCATGCCAGGCCTTGCCAGGCCTTCTCTCTGCCCTGCTTTATCTGGCCAACCACAGAGGTCTACTCACAAGCCTGATTGGTTTCTGGAACCCAACCACTGGGATTCTACACAGCAGAATCATTTTCAGAAAAAAGGGAATCCACAGACAGAAATGAGGGAATTCCACAAATTACTGTTTGTCAAAAAGTAATCCTGTTACCATTGCTCTGAATACGAAATGGTGTAAATATGGAAATAAACAAAATTTTACTATGAGAATATACTATACAAGTTCCCTGCTCGGTTCAGATATACAGCAGCAACCCCTGCTTCAGATTCACAGGAAAGAGGTGCCACTACTCAAAATGGTCACAGTCAAATTGGTTCTGTGGGGAGAGATTAAAACATTTGAGAAGATTTTTGAAAACACATTGAATTGCTACATTTCAGTCATACTGTGGTGGTGGTGGTTCAGATCATACATCAACAACTCTATGGTAAGTTCTCTTGGTTGAGTTTTTCCTCCCATTCAGTAAGAGGGAGTTCTAAAGGGCTGGTAGCACTGCAGTTGAAAATGGGATGAATATTTGGAGACATTTTATCTGCCCATCTGTGCCCAGGCTTTGTCTTGTGGCACACATTGTGAGCCACGAGAGCAGATGATGAGTGACAAGCATATCATCTTTATATCATCTCAACGATATTACCTTATGCTGCCAAGTGTGTGGATGAACCTGAGGATCAAGGTGACTGTGAGGGAACGTTGAACGCCTAGGTTAGCAGATGGCCATTCAACAGACACAAGATGGCGCCAGCTCAGTATCTTCAACTTTTGACAAGCAACCTCGATTTCAGGGAACTTGGATTTCAAAACTTCGATATTGGCATTGTTATTGTGTGCAGTTCAGTAGATAGTATTAAAAACTCCTTTCCAGAACAAAAGATCACTTACTCCCTTTTTCTAACATACGTTATAAACAACATATTAGTTATCATCAAGTCAAACAGGGAAAGTTTAAATGAATACAATACTATCACTCACATAAACAATTATTTTCCAGGCTTTTATGTTCTGAAATATATTCATTTAAATCCAGTTGGGAATATGTTGTTTACCACCAAGAGACAATATTGCAAATTGAGTCAGAAGCTCATGAATGTGCTGTTTTGATTAGAGAGTAAATGTAACAACTCAAACACACAATTGCCCTAGAGCCATTTCTGGATGCAATAATCTCCCTGCCCTCAGACTATGCCCCCCCCCCTTCCCAAACTCGTTTGAGGGGGGTTCAAGTGACACGCTGCCTATCTCACCACCACCCTCCCTCTCTCTCACTCTTTCTATCCTATTTTCTGTAGTATATCTCTCTGTGAGTCTCTCTCTCTGCCTCTATTAGATCCCAAAATGCCATGCAGTATGGCCTATCTTCAAACACTAATGATGATGACTGGTCCCTGCAGCAGTACCCCCCACCCCCAGCCTGCTCTTCCAAAGAGAGGGTAATAAAGACACAGGCAGGATTAGTGTTGCGTGCTTAACGAAGTGGTGCCAGAGAGAGAGGCCATGCCCACAGGCCGCTCCCCAACCCTGCTCTTCTCTGCTGGGGTCTCCCCAGCCTGTGGTTTTCTCAGGTCCGCTCTCTCTCCTCTCTCACGGGGTACTCTGTGTCTCGCTGATAGACTCTGAGTGGGTGCATTCATAATATTGGCATTAGAGAGGCAGAGTGACAGTAGTCTTAAGTGATTTAATTTTTACCCTTAACCAAGGAAATGAGCCAGGGTTGATGAAGAGCTGTGTACGGTACAGGACAGATGAAGAGGAGAGAGCCAGGGTTGATGAAGAGCCGTGTACGGTACAGGACAGGTGAAGAGGAGAGAGCCAGGGTTGATGAAGAGCCGTGTACGGTACAAGACAGATGAAGAGGAGAGAGCCAGGGTTGATGAAGAGCCGTGTACGGTACAGGACAGATGAAAAGGAGAGAGCCAGGGTTGATGAAGAGCCGTGTACGGTACAGGACAGATGAAGAGGAGAGAGCCAGGGTTGATGAAGAGCCGTGTACGGTACAGGACAGGTGAAGAGGAGAGAGCCAGGGTTGATGAAGAGCCGTGTACGGTACAGGACAGGTGAAGAGGAGAGAGCCAGGGTTGATGAAGAGCCGTGTACGGTACAGGACAGGTGAAGAGGAGAGAGCCAGGGTTGATGAAGAGCCGTGTACGGTACAGGATAGATGAAAAGGAGAGAGCCAGGGTTGATGACGAGCCGTGTACGGTACAGGACAGATGAAGAGGAGAGAGCCAGTGTTGATGAAGAGCCGTGTACGGTACAGGACAGATGAAGAGGAGAGAGCCAGGGTTGATGAAGAGCCGTGTACGGTACAGGACAGGTGAACCATGCAGCTGCTGCTACCATGTTAATGCCGCAAAACACAGTGTGACAGATTAGGGCATGGCTCTCACACCCAGCAGCCCACTTTTCACACGGTAGCTGTCTCAGGCCAAGTTACGCACATCTCTTAGTTGGCTCATGCTGTGGGTTGAGTAATGTACTGTAGACCCCCAGTCTATGCGCTACACACATATGGTGACTATTAATGCTCTCCTTCCTTCTGCTCCACTACAAACCCCTAATATTATGGTCTTTCCCAGCCTGTTTGTTTCAGGTCCTTTACCCTCCTCAACCTGTTTGCTTTGTACCTCAGTCACGCTAGTAAGGATTCCATTAAGACAGCATTAAGGCCCAGTGTGTGTGGAGGAAAGGTCAAATTCTGTTTATACATGTTCATTTACATTTGATTATATGACAAAGCGTATGCTTCTAAATGTTGATTGCAGTCTATTTGAGAGGCAGTGGAACAGGCCTCAATTCACTTCCTCTGCTTTTTTCCTATCCACCGTGGAGCATATAGCATAGATGTACTGTATAAAAATGTAGATCCCAGTAAAGTGTGATATATATTACCTCACTGAGTAGCATGTCTGTGTGTAATCTGGTTCTACAAATAATATAGCTGGGTCAGGTACCCCTATTATTGATAGGGGCTGAAGTTTTTTACCTTCTTTTGGAATGGTTGAGCTCAAGCAGCGTTTCAGGGGCTTTATGCAAGTGAAGAGGCATGCAGGTTCATTCTATTTTTACCAGTATAAGCCTTAAAGATTAACATAGTTTACCTGTCCCTGCCATGCTTTTGGTATTCTATCCACTAACTCCAGCTCAAATTAACTGGATTCCTCGCTTAATCCCGTACTTTTTTATAGTAAATGTGACTTCAATTTCTAAAACATTTTCGCTCAACAACTTTTCAAAACTGCCATGAAAATATTTTCCTGAAATGAATGATGTTTATATTATTGTTGGAATGGACACTTTCAGCTTGGAGTGTAATTTTTCCAGGCATTTGGATATAAAGTACCTATGGACAGATACAGTGGCATCTCAATTATGTCTGTTTTTTCTTACTATTCCCATACTTTTGATTTCCACTTAAAAGAGAAAGGTGATATATTCCTATGATTGGAAATGTTCAATGCTCCTTCTCGAAGCGGTGCTCTGTCCTGTGCAGATAAGGCCATGTGAGATGTGCCTGTCTGAAATGAAACCCTGACGAACAGAAGAGCGCTGTCTTCCCAGACACAGTGGGAGAGGACGAGGCTGGGATGGAAGCCTTTGAGAGCAGTGCCTTTAATATCTGCAACGCTGTAACATCAGTATGGTGACATTTTGGCAGCACCATCGAGATCCAACGGGGGCCATGCTGCTCCCACAATCAATTATCCAGGCATAATATTCCGCTAGTGTGTGGACATGAATCAGTCCAGGACAAGGCCTCTCCTCCGCCTTGATTCATAAGAAAAAATCTGGGGCCTTTCATTCGACCCCTAAGAAAGGAGGAAAACGCTTGGTTTACTGATAAGAGGAGAAAAAAACTTGCAAGTAGACCTAAATCATTGTTTAGAGACAGTACATTTTTCAGACGGTCAAAAGGGATTTATTCCACCAATTGTGGAATCTGATGGACAGAGGACAATGACTCCACTGACTCTCCATTGAAATAATAATGAATATAAAATGTATGGAGGAAGATGTCCTTCACATGGCTCAATAAAGCATTTCCTGATAAAAGTGATAACTACACAGATAGGAAAACCACAATATGTATTCTAATTAGTCAATCAAAGGTCAACTGGCTCCTTTGTGTTCGCCAGCTCTGCCATTTCACTTTTCAGGTCAAAATGTAGAGTACTGCTTCAGTGTCTTCCATGCATAACTATACAATGATTTGTCTTAAAACTGTTTCTGCTGGTGTACAGTGTAGGAGAGTGAGTGTTACTTGTATGGTAGCAGTAGCCCTATATGGATGTTTAAGTAATGAGCTGTGGTACTGTGTGTGCCAGATTTAGCTGTGTGGTGTACATTGTATTGAGTGATTAGCCATAGTACGCGTTGTAAAGTACTGCGAGGACTCAGACTCCACAGCCAGCCAGCCGGCCCTGCTGTGCTTGACAAACAGAACCATTCCAATCCACCACTCCACTTCATTTCCATCTGTATGCTATCACTGGGCTGTCAGTGGCCGGATTGGCCTGTACAGTAGTTTGCAGGATGAAAGGAGGGAGATCCTGTTGAGTGAATAATCTTGCCAGTTTACAGAAGAGAGTGGTTGTCGACTTGACAGACTGTGGGTTGGTTGCACACAGATTTGGGATTCATGGGCAATCCCATAGTCCCTTTAAGTCTGGACGTGTGAATGTGAAATCAATGGTACATCCATACAACAGTTTGTTTGCTGGGCTCTGAGACGCTTTGAGATTTAAATAAAAGTCATGGATCTTCACCTTAAGGCTTGAGGACATGGAGAAGAGAACCTCAACAAAGTGTTGCAGCATAGAATACTATGTTCTCTCCTACAATATTTAGAATTTTCTTGAATTATTCAAGTCTGTCTGTATTTCACAAAAAAATTTAAAAAAATATATAGTATCGTTGGCATAAAAGTATAAATGTAAACAGGATCTCAGACACTACTACAATGTACGCTAAGACTTCAAACCTTACCTCCACCTTCCCGTATCATATATTTTAGTGAGAAGACATCCCAGTGAGAGGACATTCAACATCCTAAAGTGGAAAAACTTCACTAACCCTTCATTTAACCTGTGTGTGTATGGGTGTGTGTGTGGGGGGGGGCAGTAGCAGTAGCAGCAGTAGAAGTAGCAGCAGTAGCAGCAGTAGCAGTAGCAGCAGCAGTAGCAGTGGTAGCAGTAGCAGTAGCAGCAATAGCAGTAGCAGCAGTAGCAGCAGCAGCAGCAGCAGCAGCCACAGTCGCAGCAGCAGCAACAGTAGCAGCAGCAGCAGTAGCAGTAGCAGTAGCAGTAGCAGCAGCAGTAGCAGTGGCAGCAGCAACAGTAGCAGCAGCAGTGGCTGTAGCAGTAGCAGCAGCAGCAGCAGCAGCAGCAGCAGCAGCAACAGTAGCAGCAGCAGCGGCAGCGTCAGCGGCAGTAGCAGTAGCAGCAGCAGTAGCAGTGGCAGCAGTAGCAGTAGCAGCAGTAGCAGTAGGAGTAGCAGCAGCAGCAGTAGTAGTAGCAGCAGCAGCAGTAGTAGTAGCAGTAGCAGCAGTAGCAGTAGCAGTAGCAACAACAGCAGCAGCAACAGTAGGAGCAGTAGCAGCAGCAGCAACAGTAGAAGCAGTAGCAGCAGCATTAGCAGCAGCAACAGTAGAAGCAGTAGCAGCAGCAACAGTAGCAGCAGCAGCAGCAGCAGTAGCAGCAGCAGTGGCAGTGGCAGCAGCAGCAGCAGCAGCAGCAGCAGTGGCAGTAGCAGCAGCAGCAGCAGCAGCAGTAGCAGCAGTAGAAGCAGCAGCTACAGAAGGAGCAGTAGCAACAGCGGCAGCAGAAGCAGCAGCAGCAGTAGTAGTAGCAGTAGCAGCAGCAGCAGCAGCAGTAGTAGTAGCAGTAGCAGTAGCAACAGCAGCAGCAGCAACAGTAGGAACAGTAGCAGCAGCAGCAGCAGCAACAGTAGGAGCAGTAGCAGCAGCAGCAGCAGCAGTAGTAGTAGTAGCAGCAGCGACAGTAGCAGCAGCAGCAGCAGCAGCAGCAGTAGTAGTAGCAGTAGCAGCAGTAGCAGTAACAACAGCAGCAGCAGCAACAGTAGGGACAGTAGCAGCAGCAGCAGCAGCAACAGTAGGAGCAGTAGCAGCAGCAGCAGCAGTAGCAGTAGCAGCAACAGTAGCAGCAGCAGCAGTGAGAGTAGCAGTAGCAGCAGCAGTGGCAGAGGCAGCAGTAGCAGCAGCAACAGTAGGAGCAGCAGCAGCAGCAGTAGCAGCAGCAGTAGTAGCAGTAGCAGCAGCAGAAGCAGCAGCAGTAGCAGTGGCAGCAGTAGCAGTAGCAGCAGCAGCAGCAGAAGCAGTAGCAACAGTAGGAGCAGGATCAGGGCTAGGAGTGAGGTGGCTTTCCATATTGTATAATACGCGTAACTCCTCTTGCTGTTGATTTTCTGCATTATCCACAGTCAAACATCAGGCAAAACAAAGAAGGAATGCTATTTTTCATTCCTGTTAAACAGCGACAACCTCACAAGTCTTTCATTAATGTGTAAGTGGCGTTCCCATTCATATCAAGGTGTAAGCGGAAAATAATTAAGGTCTACTTACAGTAGTTAGATTATTTCTTGAATAGTATTTTGTTGTAATGCATTTGTACAGCACTTAAATATCTATAGAGGTGAGGGGATCGATATACTGGATCGAACATGAAATCTGACTCATGATTTAACACGGTGACTGTTCAGACGGAAACATTTAGCTTTCCTCTACACAACAACACTGCCTTAAGCCCAGTACGGTCCTCCTTCTTCCCAGAGTGCACCAGTGCAACCCCAGGCCCCCTCTCTAGCCAGCAATCAATGTGACGGCACAGTGCTGGCAGGAGAGTGTTATTAAATAGGCTTTGTGGAAGGCCTCTAGGTAGCTCCCAGGACCAGACAGAGATAGCGTGAGGGGGGCTATTTGGCTTAAGTGTTTTTTATTAGAATGGATGGAGACTTAAGCCCCATAACGAAGCATCAGCTATTTATCCCAGACAGGGGCCCTCTTTACAGCTCTCTCTTTCTCTCTCTCTTTCTCCACCTAGCCCATAGTGGGCTTATTGTAAAACACTGGCCCCTTCGTCATTGCAAAGGCCTGCATACTCTCTCTTTCACTTGACTCAGCTTTTGCCCTCTCAAAATACTGAGGCAGCAGGCTGGTATTCTGCAGTTCCTTTATCATCTGTACCAAGCCTATTTCTAGTTGGCTGAACCAATAATCATTACCCCTGAAAACAAACTGTCCGCAGAAAGAGGAGGGGCAGTGGGACCAATTCCTTGAATTGTGCGTGTATATGTACGTCCGTGTGTGAATGTGTGTGTGTATCCCAAGATTTAGGATAATAAGGACGATGGGCAACAACAAAACAGGACTAATGGTTACACCCCAGGCAGCTCACACACTTTCTCACAGTGGTATATATTGGATCCAGCTGTCCGTTGATGACATATATTCTTTCTCCAGCTGTAATGGTATGTTGACAGTAACATGTGTAGGCTTGCTTTTACACTGCCCACAACTGACACTGGAAAACTCACAACATCTGCTCTCAACAAAGGAAATGAAATGAGGAAGAAAGACCCACAACCCCCAAATGGGTAAAATAACACTGGCTACCAATTTTAACCTCACACCTTTCTGAACCTCTCCAGTCTCCACCACCTCAACAGATGGGACCATTATGAAATGATAAACTTAACAGGCACTAATCTCAGCACCCAGAACCAAATCTTACATGCGTACTGGTCAGCTATTTGGCTTCTCTGTCAATGACGCTACATTTAGACTGACAGTACTGTACCTGTAAAGTGTGTAGACACCTTAGAGAAAGGTCTGTATGGAGACACCTTAGAGAAAGGTCTGTATGTAGACACCTTAGAGAAAGGTCTGTATGTAGACACCTCAGAGAAAGGTCTGTATGTAGACACCTTAGAGAAAGGTCTGTATGTAGCCACCTCAGAGACAGGGCTGTATGTAGACACCTCAGAGAAAGGTCTGTATGTAGACACCTCAGAGAAAGGGTTGTATGTAGACACCTCAGAGAAAGGGCTGTAGTAGACACCTTAGAGAAATGGCTGTATGTAGACACCTTAGAGAAAGGTCTCTATGTAGACACCTTAGAGAACGGTCTGTATGTAGACACCTCAGAATAATGGCTGTATGTAGACACCTCAGAGAAAGGGTTGTGTGTAGACACCTCAGAGAAAGGTCTGTATGTAGACACCTCAGAGAAAGGAATGTATGTAGACACCTCAGAGAAAGGTCTCTATGTAGACACCACAGGGAAAGGGTTGTATACAGACACCTCAGAGAACGGTCTGTATGTAGACACCTCAGAATAATGGCTGTATGTAGACACCTTAGAGAAAGGTCTGTATGTAGACACCTCAGAGAAATGGCTGTGTGTAGACACCTCAGAGAAAGGGTTGTGTGTAGACACCTCAGAGAAAGGGTTGTGTGTAGACACCTCAGAGAAAGGTCTGTATGTAGACACCTCAGAGAAAGGTCTGTATGTAGACACCTCAGAGAAAGGTCTGTATGTAGACACCTCAGAGAAAGGGCTGTATGTAGACACCTCGGAGAAAGGTCTGTATGTAGACACCTCAGAGAAAGGTCTGTATGTAGACACCTCAGAGAAAGGTATGTGTGTAGACACCTCAGAGAAAGGTATGTGTGTAGACACCTCAGAGAAAGGTCTCTATGTAGACACCTCAGAGAAAGGTCTGTATGTAGACACCTCAGAGAAAGGTCTGTATGTAGACACCTCAGAGAAAGGTCTCTATGTAGACACCTCAGAGAAAGGTCTGTATGTAGACACCTCAGAGAAAGGGTTCTATGTAGACACCTCAGAGAAAGGTCTGTATGTAGACACCTCAGAGAAAGGGCTGTATGTAGACACCTCCGAGAAAGGTCTGTATGTAGACACCTCAGAGAAATGGCTGTATGTAGACACCTCAGAGAAAGATCTGTATGTAGACGCCTCAGATAAATGGCTGTGTGTAGACACCTCAGAGAAAGGTCTGTATGTAGACACCTCAGAGAAAGGTCTGTATGTAGACACCTTAGAGAAAGGTCTCTATGTAGACACCTTAGAGAAAGGTCTCTATGTAGACACCTTAGAGAAAGGTCTCTATGTAGACACCTCAGAGAAAGGTCTGCATGTAGACACCTCAGAGAAAGGGCTGTATGTAGACACCTCAGAGAAAGATCTGAATGTAGCCACCTCATAGACAGGGTTGTATGTAGACACCTCAGAGAAAGGTCTGTATGTAGACACCTTAGAGAATGGTCTCTATGTAGACACCTCGGAGAAAGGTCTCTATGTAGACACTTTAGAGAAAGGTCTGTATGTAGACACCTCAGATAAATGGCTTTATGTAGACACTTCAGAGAAAGGTCTGTATGTAGACACCTCAGAGAAAGGTCTGTATGTAGACACCTCAGATAAATGGCTCTATGTAGACATTTTAGAGAAAGGTCTGTATGTAGACACCTCAGAGAAATGGCTGTGTGTAGACACCTCAGAGAAAGGTCTGTATGTAGACACCTCAGAGAAATGGCTGTGTGTAGACACCTCAGAGAAAGGTCTGTATGTAGACACCTCAGAGAAAGGTCTGTATGTAGACACCTCAGAGAAAGGGCTGTATGTAGACACCTCGGAGAAAGGTCTGTATGTAGACACCTTAGAGAAAGGTCTCTATGTAGACACCTCAGAGAAAGGTCTGTATGTAGACACCTCAGAGAAAGGTCTCTATGTAGACTCCTCGGAGAAAGGTCTGTATGTAGACACCTCAGAGAAAGGTCTCTATGTAGACACCTCAGAGAAAGGTCTGCATGTAGCCACCTCAGAGACAGGGCTGTATGTAGACACCTCAGAGAAAGTTCTGTATATAGACACCTCAGAGAAAGGTCTGTATGTAGACACCTCAGAGAAAGGGCTGTATGTAGACACCTCGGAGAAAGGTCTGTATGTAGACACCTTAGAGAAAGGTCTCTATGTAGACACCTCAGAGAAAGGTCTGCATGTAGACACCTCAGAGAATGGGCTGTATGTAGGCACCTCAGAGAAAGGTCTGTATGTAGACACCTCAGAGAAAGGGTTGTATATAGACACCTCAGGGAAAGGTCTGCATGTAGCCACCTCATAGACAGGGCTGTATGTAGACACCTCAGAGAAATGTATGTATGTAAACATCTCAGAGAAAGGTCTGTATGTAGACACCTCAGAGAAAGGTCTATATGTAGACACCTCAGAGAAAGGGTTGTATGTAGACACCTCAGAGTAAGGGCTGTAGTAGACACTTTAGAGACATGTCTGTATGAAGACACATTAGAGAAAGGTCTGTATGTAGACACCTCAGAGAAACGGCTGTGTGTAGACACCTCAGAGAAAGGGTTGTGTGTAGACACCTCAGAGAAAGGGTTGTGTGTAGACACCTCAGAGAAAGGTCTTTATGTAGACACCTCAGAGAAAGGTCTGTATGTAGACACCTCAGAGAAAGGTCTCTATGTAGACACCTCAGAGAAAGGTCTGTATGTAGACACCTCAGAGAAAGGGTTGTATGTAGACACCTCAGAGGAAGGTCTGTATGTAGATACCTCGGAGAAATGTCTGTATGTAGACACCTCAGAGGAAGGTCTATATGTAGGATACCTCGGAGAAATGTCTGTATGTAGACACCTCAGAGAAAGGTCTGTGTGTAGACACCTCAGAGAAAGGTCTGTATGTAGACACCTCAGAGAAAGGGCTGTATGTAGACACCTCAGAGAAAGGTCTGTATGTAGATACCTCAGAGAAAGGGCTGTATGTAGATACCTCAGAGAAAGGTCAGTATGTAGATACCTCAGAGAAAGGGTTGTATGTAGACACCTCAGTGCTGTCTAGAAGAATGCCCGTTAAGTTTATTGTTTCATAATGTCTGTAGGGGCATGTTCTGTGGTGGCTTCACTCCCAATTCTGTCTCACGCATGTGGGAAATACAAAGAGCTGGCACAAAAACAGAGAGACAGAGACAGAGAGAGAGAGAGAGAGAGGGGGATGGAGGAAAGAAAGAAAGAAAGGAGGGAGGGAGTGGAGTGGAGGCCCAGCTGTGCTGTCAGAACCCTGGGAAATCTTCTCTCTCTCTCTCTCTCTCTCTCTCTCTCTCTCTCTCTCTCTCTCTCTCTCTCTCTCTCTCTCTCTCTCTCTCTCTCTCTCTCTCTCTCTCTCTCTCTCTCTCTTACCTTACCATGCAGGCCCTGTCAGAACCCTGGGAAAGTCTTCTCTCTCTCTCTCTCTCTCTCTCTCTCATCTTACCATGCAGGCCCTGTCAGAACCCTGGGAAAGTCTTCTCTCTCTCTCTCTCTCTCTCTCCCTCTCTCTCCCTCGCTCTCTCTCTCTCTCGTACCATGCAGGCCCTGATACTGTAGTATTTCATGTATAGTGAACAGTAGCACCTCCCCACTGCACCAGCCTGAATAGTTCCTAACAACCTAGTTAACAGGTGGAGGACAAGGGCGAGGAGGGACATGGTCGTTCTCTCTCTCCAATTACAGCTCCTGTGTAGCTCAGTAGTCTAAGGCACTGCATCTCAGTGCAAGAGACTGTAGCATCACTACAGTGCCTGGTTCAATTCCAGGCTGTGTCACATCCAGATGTGATTGGGAGTCCCATAGGATGGTGCACAATTGGCTGGGTTTGGCTGGGGTAGGCCGTCATTGTAAATAAGAATTTGTTCTTAAAACTTGTTAGGGATAGGGTCTAGATGCCTGACTGATGTGCCCCAAGTAAACTGCCTGTTACTCAGGCCCAGAAACCAGGATATGTGTAGCATTGGATAGAAAACACTTTGAGGTTTCTTAAACTGTTAAAATAATGTCTGAGACTATAACATAATTGATATGGCAGGTGAAAATCCAACTGAGATTCTTTTTTTGAGTTCCCAGGCTCTTGTTTTTTGTGAAAAACAAGGAAGAATTTAGAGTTTTGGTTAGGAGACCACCTAAACAAAGTGCAGTCTTTCGGCGCGCGAGGGAGAAGGCGCACACTTAGTAATTTTCCTTTCCCATTGAACATACTACTTTCCATATGAAATATTATTGTTTATTTACATTTTAGAGTACCAGAGGATTAAATAGAAATGTCATTTGACTTGTTTGGACGAAGTTTAGCGGGAGCTTTTTGGACTCCTTTGTCTGCATGTTGAACGAGTGGATTACTGAAATCGATGGCGCCAACTAAACTGACTTTTTGGGATATAAAGAATGATTTTATCTAACAAAACAACCATTCATGTTGTAGCTGGCACCCTTGGGATTGCAAACAGAGGAAGATCTTCAAAAGGAAGTGATTTATTTAATCGCTATTTGTGATTTTATGAAGCCTGTGCTGGTTGACAAATATGTTGATCTGGGGCGCCATGGTATGCTTACGCCATAAAGACTATTGGAAATCGGACAACGCAGTTCGATTAACAAGAATTTAAGCTTTTAAATGACATAAGATACTTGTATGTTCACGAATGTTTAATATCACAATTATTTATTTGAATTGTTGCTGTTTTTCAGTCTCTCGGTCCCAGCTTTGATGCACCTGTACTGACCTCGCCTTCTGGATGATAGCGGGGTGAACAGGCAGTGGCACGGGTGGTTGATGTCTTTGATGATCTTTATGGCCTTCCTGTAACATCGGGTGGTGTAGGTGTCCTGGAGGGCAGGTAGTTTGCTCCCGGTGATGCGTTGTGCAGACCTTACTACCCTCTGGAGAGCCTTACGGTTGAGGACGGAGCAGTTGCCGTACCAGGCGGTGATACAGCCCACCAGGATGCTCTCGATTGTGCATCTGTAGAAGTTTGTGAGTGCTTTTGGTGACAAGCCGAATTTCTTCAGCCTCCTGAGTTTGAAGAGGCGCTGCTGCGCCTTCTTCACGACGCTGTCAGTGTGAGTGGACCAATTCAGTTTGTTTGTGATCTGTATGCCGAGGAACTTAAAACTTGCTACCCTCTCCACTACTGTTCCATCGATGTGGATAGGGTGGTGTTCCCTCTGCTGTTTCCTGAAGTCCACAATCATCTCCTTAGTTTTGTTGACGTTGAGTGTGAGGTTATTTTCCTGACACCCTCACCTCCTCCCTGTAGGCCGTCTCGTCGTTGTTGGTAATCAAGCCTACCACTGTTGTGTCGTCTGCAAACTTGATGATTGAGTTGGTGGTGTGCGTGGCCACGCAGTCGTGGGTGAACAGGAAGTACAGGAGAGGGCTCAGAACGCACCCTTGTGGGGCCCCCTTGTTGAGGATCAGTGGGGAGGAGATGTTGTTGCCTACCCTCACCACCTGGGGGCGGCCCGTCAGGAAGTCCAGCCTTCGCAAAAGAGTGGAGGCTGTTATAGCAGCAAGGGGGGATCAATGCCATATTAATGTCCATGATTTTGGAATGAGCTGTTCGACGAGCCGGTGTCCACATACCTGTACTTTTGGTCATGTGGTGTAACTTTTAATGGCCAAGGTAAAAAAATAAAAAAATTAATTAACAACAACACAAAAATATTTACCCATGATTCAAACCAAATGTGTGACATAAGCCTTTAGTTAAGTGACAATGATGGTTTATTCCAAAATATAGATACAATTATCTTAAATGTAGAAGTATTAAAAAGGGACATATACAACAGAATATTCTATACAGGCTTCTCAATTTCATTAACGTTTCATTGAATAAAACAAACACTCCAGTCCTTTCCATCTAACTCTGAAATTAGACTTTATGTTTCATACAAACAACATCTCAGTTCCACCAATAATCCTGCAAATGAAATCGATTTTCCCTCTAGCTCTTCCAATTGTGATCACAGCTGGGTTTCCCATATATGGTATTAATGGGGCACCCAGCTCCTGATCTGAAGCCGGGGTATTCTGGGCACATCACAACATCAAATCCCACTGTAATTGCCTTCATGCAAATACAGGTCCCTCTCTAACACAATATGGGTTTGAATAAATGGGATTTTTGTGTCCATTGTCTTGATGGTAAAATAGATCTTGACAATTGTTTGATGTAATTTCTAACATGCCTAAACAAAAGCACAGGGCACTGTGTACAAAGACATGTACTGTTGCAATGTGCAATTTTCACTTTGATTAAGGTGGACCACCAACCACGATTTGTGCTGGAAAAGCATGCCTTGAGAAAGCTAAACAGCAAGCAGTAAAAAAGTAGTCCCATAAATTCCAATTATAGAAATGTAAATGCAATTGGGCAATCACCATTTTGTTTTTTGCTTGACATGAAATTCATCAAATCAGAGGTGAAACTGATTTTCTCCATAAAGATGGGTTAGCAATGGGATTTTTCCAATGAGCTTTTGTTGTTTTTTTTAGCCCGACGTTGGCACTAATTTAGATCAGACTGGCTAACATACAGCTATTGTCTGAGTTGTCTCGGTCTCCAGGGGAGAAGAATCACTAAATAGGTAGAGCAGACAAGACTATATCAGGTAGCCTAGTGGTTAGAGTGTTGGGCCAGTAACCGAAAAGTTGCTGGATTTGTCATAATGCCCCTGAACAAGGCAGTTAACCCACTGTTCCCTGATAGGCTGTCCTTATAAATAAGAATGTGTTCTTAACTGACTTACCTAGTTAAATTAAAAAAATACTAAATATCCTGTTTTACAGCCTTCCACACTTTATCCTTAAACAATCATCCCACCCCATCCATCCCCATTCCAATCCTCTCTGTCTCTCCAGCAGGTGGGGGTGGTCATACACTATGCAACAGGACCTTTGTGGCTAATCTGCATCCTGAAATGACTTCCTCTGTCTGTCACACTAACTTACTGGAAGAGAGATGAGTTGGTTCATTTTAGGCAATGTAATTTAAACAAACTGAATAGGCCAAATATTTAAGTCAGAATTATTCAAAAGTCAGAATTATTCAGAAGATTCCTGACCTGTTTTTCATCACTTCCATGGCCTGCGTGGATTTAACATATTTTTACTGTGTGTGTGTGTGTGTGTGTGTGTGTGTGTGTGTGTGTGTGCATCATCTGCAGCCTTGTCCGTAGTGGAGTGTTTGGCCTGGTCGTCTACTCCAGGGTCTCAGGTGTGTGTTATCTCTGTCTGAGCCCCTTGGAACAATCCTCAGATTTGCCTGCCAGTCAGCCCAGCCAGGTTTAAACTGCTCTTGTAAATGACACAACCCTACCCTGGATTCTTCATTCGGAGGAAAATCTATTATTTGACCCCCCCTTACATTTCACAGTCCATTTGGAACATGCGGGGCCCAATTACACCCTAGCAGAAAGGCCAGTCTTTATACCATTCCCACGATGACCACCATCTAGCAGCGCCATACAGAGCACTGCTGCTATTGCTCATGTTACTAGCACTTGTGCCAATGATGAGCGTGCTAATGGCCTGGTTACCCACTCTTTAGCCACACCAAGGACACAGACACATCAGTGGAGAGCAGTGGACAGCATTTCCTCATGCAGCCCGCCTGTTGTAGTGTCTCGGGGCTGGGAGGTGATTGCCCCGTGTCCAGTGGCGGTGAGCGAATGGCGTTTGGCGCTTTGACAGACCTAGTGAAAGCTGATTACCAGGAGGCATCTATTAATTTGTCCCTAATCACGACAAAGAGAGTAGCTGGCTAACAGCTGTGAAATGGCAGCCGCTGTGAGGAAATGAGGCAGGGGGAAAGGCCGGGGACGAGGGGTTAGGACCTGCACCGTCATCACCGCCTGCCATTGTGTGTGCTCGCTCAGAGCTTAGCTGCAGGTAACTCAATAAGTGAACACGGAGGGGACTTTATACCAGGCTTTTGTGAAGGACTATACAGGAGGATCCTAGATGGCTGGGGAGAGAAAGAGAGGGGATTGGTTTGCATGGCCTGAGTGGAAGCTCTTATGATCCAGGTGAGAAGCTGACTGTAACAAGTTTATGCCCTCCTCATTTATCTGCTGAGAGTAAGGGATTTGTCATGGGCTCTTTTCTCAACTAAATGTCCGGAGGAAGCCAGTCAGTGTTAGGTATAAGGCTGACCATTGGAGAAAAGGGTAGAGGGCTACTGATATACAACCATATGCTGAGCCAAAGCTTCTTATGCACAATTCATTTATCTCAGAATATTAAAAAAAAAAACCTCTATGGGATCGGTGACCTAACGTGCTAATGTGATTAGCCTGAGGTTGTAAGTAAGAAGAACATTTCCCAGGACATAGACATATCTAATATTGGCAGAAAGCTTAAATGATTGTTAATCTACCTGCACTGTCCAATTTACAGAAGCTATGACAGTGAAAGAACACCATGATATTGTTTGAGGAGAGTGCAAAGTTGTGTACTTGAAAATGTATCAATAAACCAATTAGGCACATTTAGGCAGACATTTTGAAAACTAATGTAATGGTTCATTGGATCAGTCTAAAACGGAAGCTCGGAAGCTTACATACACTTAGGTTGGAGTCATTAACCTCTTGCTCCTACCTGACAGGCAGGCGTCCCATCTAGACATCTGGAAATGCAAATGTGCTACGCTAAATGCTAATAGTACTAGTTAAAACTCAAACGTTCATTAAAATACACATGCAGGGTATTGAATTTACATTTACATTACATTTAAGTCATTTAGCAGAATTAAAGCTACACTCGTTGTGAATCCAGGCAACAAGTCAGATTTTTAAAATGCTTTTCGGCTAAAGCATGAGAAGCTATTATCTGATAGCATGTAACACCCCAAAAGACCCGCCGGGGACGTAAACAAAATAATTAGCATAGTCGGCACTACACAAACCGCACAAATAAAATATAAAACATTCATTACCTTTGACCATCTTCTTTGTTGGCACTCCTAGATGTCCCAAAATCACTATTGGGTCTTTTTTTCGATTAAATCGGTCCATATATAGCCTAGATATCGATCTATGAAGACTGTGTGATAAACGGAAAAAAATAGCGTCTTATAACGTAACGTCATTTTTTTAAATTAAAAAAGTCGACGATAAACTTTCACAAAACACTTCGAAATACTTTTGTAATGCAACTTTAGGTATTAGTACACGTTAATAAGCGACCAAATTGATCACGAGGCGATGTATATTCTTTAGCTGTCCGTCTGGAAATAATGTCCAATATCCGGTCGGAGACTTGAACAAATGGCTTGTCTCTTCTTCGTTTGACCAAGAAACAAAGCCTAGGCAAATGACAAGACTGTTGACATCGTGTGGAAGCTGTAGGTATTGCAACCTCAGCCCCATTTATTGTGGTTCGCCTTTATCAATGGGTTGAAGTGGCGGATGGATATATATTTCCATTTTCAGTGATCAGATTTTCCTGCGCTTTTCAATGAAACGCACGTTCTGTTATAGTCACAGCCGTGATTTAACCGGTTTTATAAACGTCTGAGTGTTTTCTATCCACACATACTAATCATATGCATATACTATATTCCTGGCATGAGCAGCAGGGCGCTGAAATGTTGCGCGATTTTTAACAGAATGTTCGAAAAAGTAGGGGGTAGGAGTAACAGGTTAAATCTTGTTTTTCAACCACTCCACAAATTTCTTGTTAACCTCTTCAACCTATGGGGGCGCTATATCATTATTGGATACAAAACGTGCCCGTTTTAAGCGCAATATTTTGTCATGAAAAGATGCTCGACTATGCATATAATTGCCAGCTTTGGAAAGAAAACACTCTGACCTTTTCAAAACTGCAAAGATATTATCTGTGAGTGCCCCAGAACTGATCTTACAGGCGAAACCAAGATGAAACTTCAAACAGGAAATGAGCAGGATTTATGACGCTCTGTTTTCGTCTCCTTATATGGCTGTGAATATGCTGTGAACGAGCTTATGCGCTCTGCCGTTCGTCCAAGATGTCTGCAGCATTGTGACGTATTTTTAGGCATATCATTGGAAGATTGGCCATAAGAGACTACATTTGCCAGGGGGCCGTCCGGTGTCCTTTGTCTAAATTGCTGCGCAACTCCCAGTGGCACTCATTTCACCATGCGATACAGAGGGAGAAGCAGACTTCCAGGAACGATACATCATTGAAGAGATATGTAGAAAAACACATTGAGGATGGTTCTAAACAACGTTTGCCATGTTTCAGTCGATATTATGGAGTTATTTTGTAAAAAGTTCGGTGTTTTTATAACTGAATTTTCTGTTTTTTTTGGTAACCAAACATGACGCAGAAAACGGACCGATTTCTCCTGCACAAATAATCTTTCAGGAAAACTGAACATTTGCTATCTAACTGAGAGTCTCCTCATTGAAAACATCCAAAGTTCTTCAAAGGTAAATGATTTATTGGTTTTGTGAAAATGTTGCCTGCTAATGCTAACGCTAAATGCTAATGCTGAATGCTAACGCTAAATGCTAAATGCTAGTTTGCTATGGTTGAGAAGCATATATTTGAAAATCTGAGATGACAGTGTTGTTAACAAAAGGCTAAGCTTGAGAGCTAGCATATTGATTTCATTTCATTTGCGATTTTCATGAATAGTTAACGTTGCGTTATGGTAATGGCTTGAGACTGTAGTCATGATCCCGGATCCGGGTTGGCTCGACGCAAGAAGTTAACAAACAATAGTTATGGAAAGTCAGTTAGGACATCTACTTTGTGCAGATTATTTCACTTATAATTGACTGTATCACAATTCCAGCACCTAGACACAGAAAAACATACAGCCATTTTTCCAGCAGAAGAGAGGAGTCACAAAAAGCAGAAATAGAGATAACATTAATCACTTCTTCATCAGATGGTACTCATAGGACTTCATGTTACACAATGCATGTATGTTTTGTTTGATAAAGTTCATATTTATATCCAAAAATCTCAGTTTACATTGATGGGTTATGTTCAGTAATGTTTTGCCTCCAAAACATCCAGTGATTTTGCAGAGAGCCACATCAATTTACAGAAATACTCATCATAAACGTTGATGAAAATACAAGTGTTATACATATTTTTAAAGATAAACTTCTCCTTAATGCAACAGCTATGTCAGATTTTCAAAAAATATTTACTCCGAAAGCACACCATGTAATAATCTGAGTACAGACACCAAAACAAAGCCAAACAGCATTATAAATATTCACTTACCTTTGATGATCTTCATCAGAATACACTCCCAGGAATCCAAGTTCCACAATTTTTTTTTGTTTTGTTTGACAAAGTCCATCATTTATGTCCAAATACCTCCTTTTTGTTTGCGCGTTTAGTTCAGTAATCCAAATGCACAATGGGCGCGCACTAAGTCCAGACGAAAAGTCAAAAAAGTTACATTACAGTTCGTAGAAACATGTCAAATGATGTATAGAATCAATCTTTAGGATGTTTTTAACATGAATATTCAATAATATTCCAACCGGACAATTGCTTTGTCTTTAGAAATGAAAAGGAACGCAGCTAGCTCTCACAGCCGCACGCATGATTTAGCTGTTGGCCTTCTGCCAAACCTCTGGTTTAACCAGCTCTTGTTCACTCCCCCTTCATGGCAGAAGCCTGTTGACATCTAGTGGAAGCCTTAGGAAGTGCAATCGGACCAGATTTCCACTGTATATTGGCCGGTCAAAGACTTGAAACCTACAAACCTCAGATTTCCCACTTCCTAGTTGGAATTTTCTCAGGTTTTCGCCTGCCATATGAGTTATGTTATACTCACAGACATCATTCAAACAGTTTTAGAAACTTCAGAGTGTTTTCTATCTAAATCTTGTTGAGGACCAGCGTAGTGGAGGTGTAGTTGCCAACCTTCATCTGTCCTGTTGGAAGGACAACCACTGCCCCAGTGCCCCAGTCTGAGGTCCTGAGCACTGCAGCAGGTTTTCATCATGGATCTCTCTGCTCTGTTTATCTTTCCCTTGATCCTGACTAGTCTCCCAATCCCTGCCGCTGAAATATCTCCCACAGCATGATGTTTCCACCACCATGCTACACCGTAGGGAAGGTGCCAGGTTTCCTCCAGATGTGATGCTTCACATTCAGGCCAAAGAGTTCAATCTTGGTCTGTGTCCTTTAGGTGACTTTTGGCAAACTCCCAGCGGGCTGTCATGTGCCTTTTACCGAGGAGTGGCTTCCGTCTGGTCACTCTAACATAAAGGACTGATTGGTGGAGTGCTGCAGAGATGGTTGTCCTTCTGGAAGGTTCTCCCATCTCCACAAAGGAACTCTGGAGCTCTGTCAGAGTGACCATCGGGTTCTTTGTCCCCTCCCTGACCAAGGAAGGACCTTCTCCCAAATTGCTCCTTTTAGCAAAGGGTCTGAATACTTATGTTAATAAGGTACTTCTGAAACCTGTTTTTGCTTTGCCATTATGGGGTGTGTGTAGATTGATGAGCATTTATTTTTATTTAATCCATTTTAGAATAAGACTGTAAAAGGTCAAGGGGTCTGAATTCCTCCCGAATGCACAATATTCCTCTTGTCCAGATGGGATAGTGCAGTAGGCAGTGTGCAGTGCAATGGTGATTGCGTCATCTGTGGATTTATTAGGACGGCATGCAAATTGCAGTGGGTCTTGGGTGTCGGGTAAGGTGGAGGTGATATAATAACTACTGAAGCCTCTCAAATCACTTCATGATGACAGAAGTGAGTGCTATGGGGTGATTGCCATTTGTGACCGACACCTTGATCCGGTCTTATCTAGCAAAATTTGTAATTGCGTTTTTTTACATTGGATAAACGCAGAGACTCGGAGCTTGAATATGGTATATCATACACTGCACTTGAGGAACACTGGTAAAGTAATTCTGCTTTGAAAGTTGATAAACTTGTAACCCTACTTTTTAGAAAATGGCCCTTGAATGTTTTGGTACACCATTCAAGATTGTTCCCACCCTCTTAAGCCAGCCCCACCCATCTCTTTAAGGATTCACATGTTAGGTCGTGCTAAACAGTGAGTAGTGTAGTAAAGATTAAGTGGTAAAAGTAGTAGCCTACAATAATTAAACAGAAAATATTTGATCAATATTAGATTACGCTTAGTCAGACACTTGTCTAATGGATCATTTGAAAGCCACATCTTGCTAAGTGGATGGGTCGCTACAGATGGTATAAAGCCACATCTTGCTAAGTGGATGGGTCGCTACAGACGGTATAAAGCCACATCTTGCTAAGTGGATGGGTCGCTACAGATGGTGTAAAGCCACATCTTGCTAAGTGGATGGGTCGCTACAGACGGTGTAAAGCCACATCTTGCTAAGTGGATGGGTCGCTACAGATGGTGTAAAGCCAAATCTTGCAAAGTGGATGGTGTCAGGAACCGGTTACGAACCCGGGTCTCCGGAGTGAGAAACAGTCACTTAACCAACTGAGCCACGAATAGTCGGCAGAACCCAGAAGATGAGGCAGACACAGCAGTACTTGAGACGGTGTATTTAATGAAGTAAAAAGTGAAGTCCTTCAGGAAAACATGTAACTCCACAACCTCAAAAGGAATTCCACAAGAACAAAGGTAATCCTCCAAGACAAAAAGGTAAATCCACAAGGTGGTAGGTATAGCATAAAAAGCCTCAAAAGATACTCAAAAATAAATAAACAAGAACAAAAACAGAATTCCACAAGAGAGTCCACCGGGATCAACAAGAGTTCACAGAATACTAGGGCTGGGTGCTAACATACAAACACAGAGCAAAGAACTGAGGAAAACTAAGGGTTTAAATACAATCAGGGGAAACGAGGCACAGGTGCAAATAATAATGGGGATCAAAGGAAAACAAAAGGTCAAAAAGCACAATGGGGGCATCTAGTGACCAAAAACCGGAACAACCCTGGCCAAATCCTGACAGATGGGTCGCTACAGACGGTTTAAAGCCACATCTTGCTAAGTGGATGGGTCGCTACAGACGGTGTAAAGCCACATCTTGCTAAGTGGATGGGTCGCTACAGACGGTGTAAAGCCACATCTTGCTAAGTGGATGGGTCACTACAGACGGTGTAAAGCCACATCTTGCTAAGTGGATGGGTCGCTACAGATGGTGTAAAGCCACATCTTGCTAAGTGGATGGGTCGCTACAGATGGTGTAAAGCCACATCTTGCTAAGTGGATGGGTCGCTACAGATGGTGTAAAGCCACATCTTGCTAAGTGGATGGGTCGCTACAGATGGTGTAAAGCCACATCTTGCTAAGTGGATGGGTCGCTACAGATGGTGTAAAGCCACATCTTGCTAAGTGGATGAGTCGCTACAGATGGTATAAAGCCACATCTTGCTAAGTGGATGGGTCGCTACAGATGGTATAAAGCCACATCTTGCTAAGTGGATGAGTCGCTACAGACGGTGTAAAGCCACATCTTGCTAAGTGGATGGGTCGCTACAGATGGTGTAAAGCCACATCTTGCTAAGTGGATGGGTCGCTACAGATGGTGTAAAGCCACATCTTGCTAAGTGGATGGGTCGCTACAGATGGTGTAAAGCCACATCTTGCTACGTGGATGGGTCGCTACAGATGGTGTAAAGCCACATCTTGCTAAGTGGATGGGTCGCTACAGATGGTGTAAAGCCACATCTTGCTAAGTGGATGAGTCGCTACAGATGGTATAAAGCCACATCTTGCTAAGTGGATGGGTCGCTACAGATGGTATAAAGCCACATCTTGCTAAGAGGATGGGTCGCTACAGATGGTGTAAAGCCACATCTTGCTAAGTGGATGGGTAGCTACAGATGGTATAAAGCCACATCTTGCTAAGTGGATGGGTCGCTACAGATGATATAAAGCCACATCTTGCTAAGTGGATGGGTCGCTACAGACGGTGTAAAGCCACATCTTGCTAAGTGGATGAGTCGCTACAGATGGTGTAAAGCCACATCTTGCTAAGTGGATGGGTAGCTACAGATGGTGTAAAGCCACATCTTGCTAAGTGGATGGGTCGCTACAGATGGTGTAAAGCCACATCTTGCTAAGTGGATGAGTCGCTACAGACGGTGTAAAGCCACATCTTGCTAAGTGGATGAGTCGCTACAGACGGTGTAAAGCCACATCTTGCTAAGTGGATGAGTCGCTACAGACGGTGTAAAGCCACATCTTGCTAAGTGGATGAGTCGCTACAGATGGTGTAAAGCCACATCTTGCTAAGTGGATGAGTCGCTACAGACGGTGTAAAGCCACATCTTGCTAAGTGGATGAGTCGCTACAGATGGTGTAAAGCCACATCTTGCTAAGTGGATGAGTCGCTACAGACGGTGTAAAGCCACATCTTGCTAAGTGGATGAGTCGCTACAGATTGTGTAAAGCCACATCTTGCTAAGTGGATGAGTCGCTACAGACGGTGTGAAGCCACATCTTGCTAAGTGGATGAGTCGCTACAGATGGTGTAAAGCCACATCTTGCTAAGTGGATGAGTCGCTACAGACGGTGTAAAGCCACATCTTGCTAAGTGGATGAGTCGCTACAGACGGTGTAAACGGTACAGTAAAATATTAGCTTTGTCACGATCGTTGGAATGAATATCGGACCAAGGCGCAGCTTATGTTGAGTTCCACATCATTTTAATGAATAAAGTGAAACTTAGCAAAGACAAAAAACAAATAAACAATAAACTAACAAAGAACCGTGACTACAGAGATGCTACGTGCATTAACTAAAAACAATATCCCATAACACACAGGTGGAAAAAATGCTACTTAAGAGTATCCAGCTGCCTCTAATTGGGAATCATACTAAAACACCAAGATAGAACAAGCAAACTCGAACCCCACATAGAAAATATAAACTAGACTAAACCCCTAGTCACGCCCTGACCTACTCAACCAGAGAAAATAAAGGCTTTCTATGGTCAGGACGCGACATACTTGCATAGTAGCAATATCAACAATAGATTGTGTCAATGTAAAGAAAAAATGAACAAGTGTCAATGTCAGTCGAGAAAGAACAAAGTAATACACAGTATGTACAAGAACAATATCAGTGATATTGGTGATAGATGAGGTAGTTATATTCATACATTCAGGGGTAAAGTGGCTGAGGAGCAGGATAGTTGTTTTTATAGTAGCAGCAACATATGGCGTGTGTGTTAGGAGAGTGTCATGTGAATAGAGGCATTACAGATAGTGCTGATGACTGGAAACTCGCTCCCGGTGATGAACTGGGCCGTCCGATCCACGCATGAACAAGGAAACCTATATTTTCAGAGAGCCTGTTTCTGTCCTGCCCGTGACTTTGGTGCAGGGCATGTGATGTTCATAGCCTCTTCGTTGTGAGGAGTTAAAAAGTAGAAGGGACCTGGCTGCATAGGGTCAGAAGGATAGTGCACCTGCATTTAAATTAATTGTCTCGCCCCTGTCTTTGAAAGGTGAAGGCATTTGACTGCTTCCCATTTATACAGTACCAGTCAAAAGTTTGGACACAGCTAATCATTCAAGGGTTTTTCTTTATTTGTACTATTTTCTATGTTGTAGAATAGTAGTGAAGACATCACAGCGATGTAATAACACATATGGAACCATGTAGTAACGAAAAAAGTATTAAACAAATCCAAATGTATTTAATATTTAATATTCTTCAAAGTAGCCACCCTTTGCCTTGATGACAGCTCTGCACACTCTTGGCATTATCTCAACCAGCTTCATGAGGTAGTCACCTGGAATGCATTTCAATTAACAGGTGTTCCTTGTTAAAAGTTCATTTGTGGAATTTCTTTCCTTCTTAATGCGTTTGAGCAAATCAGTGGTGTTGTGAAAAGGTAGGGGTGGTATACAGAAGATAACCCTATTTGGTAAAAGACCAAGTCCATACTATGGCAAGAACAGCTCAAATTAGCAAAGAGAAACAATAGTCCATCATTACTTTAAGACATGGTCAGTCAATGTGGAAAATTTCAAGAACTTTGAAAGTTTCTTCAAGTGCAGTTGCAAAAACATCAAGCGCTATGATGAACCTGTTTTTCATGAGGACCGCCACAGGAAAGGAAGACCCTCTGCTGCAGAGGATAAGTTCATTAGAGTTATCAGCCTCAGACATTGCAGCACAAATAAATGCTTCACTGAGTTCAAGTAACAGACACAACTCAACATCAACTGTTCAGAGGACACTGTGTGTGAATCAGGCCTTCATGGTCGAATTGCTGCAAAGAAACCACTACTAAAGGACAGCAATAAAAAGAAGAGACTTGCTTGGGCCAAGAAACACCAGCAATGGACATTTGACTGGTGGAAATATGGCCTTTGGCCTGACCAAGATGGAGAATGTAGTGCTGCATCAGATGACCTGGCCTCTACAATCATCCGACCTCAAGCCAATTGAGAGGGTTTGGGATGAGTTGGACCACAAAGTGAAGGAAAAGCATTCCAGGTGAAGCTGGCTGAGAGAATGTCAAATGTGTGCAAAGCTGTCATCAGGGGCAAATGGTGGCTACTTTGAAGAATCTCAAATATAAAATATATTTTGATTTGTTTAACTTTTTTTTGTTACTTTTTTGTGTTATTTCATAGTTTTGACATATTCCCTATAATAGGCAAAATAAAGGAAAACCCTTGAATGTGCAGGTCTGTCCATTCTTTTGACTGGTGCTGTACTTTCAGAATATTGTCCTCTGGTCACATTTTGGATAATTGTTAAAACAATTTAAAGTATAATATATTATATTTGGTTCATTTTGAGTGAGTAATTTAGTCAATTTGACTAATATTTAAATATTATATGTTTTTGTTGTTGTGAGTGTTAATTGTTTTTCTATAGTGAGTGTTTTTACACAATGGGAAAAAATGGTGTTATTCCTATTGAAATGACTGTAGTGTAATATTAAGGAAGCGGATGTGCTCTTTAAAACCAAGTTAACTTAACTCTTAATTTGTTCTTTGTTTTGAGCTACGTCTGTTTGAAATGTGTGAGAACATTTGCTTTATCTTGAAAATTCTCAGTAATCTACAGCAGCATTCTAGAGTTATGTTGGAGTCTAAAGGGTTAACCATTTAGAATAAGTGTCTAAACGTAATGTTTTAACCCTATCCAAAACTTTTACCTTTAATCTTCTAAATTTGATGTTTGGAGCAACTTCAAATTTTGACTTTTGGAGAAATGGAACGATACTGAACAGGCTGTCTGCCGGCTGTTTACATCTCTCCACAAGCCAACACCACTTTGGTACTCAACAAACTGTATGGGGCCATAAACAAACTTGAAACCACACACCCAGAGGTGACTTCCTGCTTACGAGCTCAACACGTGCTCCTATGAAACAGGCGCGTGGCTACAAGACTGTTTTGATAGTACACACCAGGATGTGTTCCCTGGATTCCTCCAATAGCATTGAGGATTTTATCAGTCATGGGCTTCATCAATAAATGCAATCCCTAAGTCTGTAATCCCAACATATTTCAAGCTGACCACCATTGTCCCTGTTCCCAATAACTCCAAGGTAACCTGCCTAAATGACTATCACTCTGTTGCACTCACATCTGTAATTATGAAGTGCTTTGAAAGGCTGATCATGACATATCAACAGACACCCTGGAGCCACTCCAATTTGCATACAGCCCAATAGATCCACAGATGCATTTCACACTGCCCTCTCCCACCTGGAAGAGAGAGGGAATTCTCTATGTGAGAATGCTGTTCATAGAATACAGCTCAGTGTTCAACACCATAGTCCCCATCTAAGCTGATCACCAAGCTCGGGAACCTGGGACTGAACACTTCCCTCTGCAACTGAATCCTGGACTTCCTGATAGGCTGGCCCCATGCAATGAGGGTAGGCAACAACACCTCTGCCATGCTGACCCTCAAAATGGGGGCCCCTCAAAGTCGTGTGCTTAGACCCCTCCTGTACTCCCCTCCCATGACTGCGTGGCCACACATGACTCCAATACCATCAACAAGTTTGCTGATGACACAAAGGTGGTAGGCCTGATCACAGACTGCAATGAGACAGCCTACAGGGAGGAGGTCAGAGAGTTGGCAGTTTGGTGCCAGGACAACAACCTCTCCATCAATGTCAGTAAGACCAAGGAGCTGATCGTGGAATACAGGAGAAAAGGGGGAAAGCACACCCCCATCCATATCGACGGGGCAGTAGTGGAGTGGGTCGAGAGCTTGAAGTCCCTTGGCATCCACATCACTAAGGACTTAACATGGTCCACACAAACCCACACAGTCATGAAGAGAGTACGACAGCACCTCTTCCCCTTCAGGAGGCTGAAAAAATTGGCAAGGGCCTCGGATACACAAAAGGTTCTACTGCTGCACCATCGAGAGCATCTTGACCGCTGCACCACACTCGACCACAAAGTACTACAGTGAGTAGTGTGGACACCCCAGTATATCACTGGGGCCGAGTTCCCTGCCATCCATGACCTCTATATCAGGTGGTCTCAGAGGAATTACCGAAGAAATTACCAAAAATGTCAGCAACCCAAGCCATAGACTGTTCACTCTGTTAATGTCTGGCAAACGGTACCGGTGCATCAGCTCTCAGACCAACAGGCTCCGAGACAGTTTCTACCCTCAAGCCATAAGAATTCTAAATAGCACTATACACACACTCCCTCCCTCCCTCACACACACTACACTGACAAACAAAACCCACACACATTCACATACACTACATATGTGCACACACACACACATAACACATACACGCATACCAGTGGTGGTCGGTGCCGTTTAAGATGAGGGAGGATTATTTTTTTTTAATGATCATGGCCTTATTTCTATTACAGCGTGTTGTATGACTGTCATTCAAATTTTATTCAGCCAGTTCATTGTAACATCAAAAGGTTTAAGCTACTACACATGATACTCACATGTTCCCTGTACCTATCATGAGTTTGCTACAACCTAGCCTATGAATGAAAGTTTATAACGTAGGTGCACAGGTCAATAGAGTATATTTTTAGTAATTGAGGTGACAGACAGTGACACATTTAATACCGCCTTGCACACTCTTGCCGGCATTGGTTGTAATCATTAGTCCAACAGTTGTAAACAAGAGGTTTCTATTAAAAAAACGTTTTTCAACAGCATCGGAAGAATGAATACCAGCCACAAACAAACAGCATGATCACTTTGCTCATTCCATTCCTTCTTGCATCTATTTGTTCTCCTCCTCTCACTTTTTCCCTTTGCTTGTGGTCTTCAGTGCACAATATCAGCTGTCTGTGACCAGGCAAAAAAACCTTTCCAAGCCAAACCTTCCTATCATAACCACTAACCGCTGCACACAGCCTACATCATTGTCACCATATTAGCTAACGTCATATTCAATATAGCTACTCGAAATAACACATTAGTAAGCCTGCTACAATCATGCAGTACAGTGTACAGTCAGCAAGCAGTTAAGCAGTTACACCGGCGGGCCCCAGTGGCCAATATAATTATAAAACCATAAGCTTCCCATGATATGGAAGAGTTCCAGTGTTGGATAGCCATAGCCAGCTAGCTAACATAGCATCCCTCTGTTTGAGTCGGGTGTTTCAGTAGGCTAAACTAGCTAGCTGCATTCACTAGCTAAGTAAGTGAAAATTAAACCGATTACAGCTAGCTCTCTCTCTCTCTTGCTTCTCCTTCATTTAAAAAAAATGTAGTTGTTCAAAACTGTTAAACTTTTGTCTTTCTCTCTTTGAGTCAACTACTCAACACATTTTATGCATTGCAGTGCTAGCTAGCTGTAGCTTATGATTTTAGTACTAGATTAATTGTCTGATCCTTTTATTGGGTGGACAACATGTCAGTTCATGCTGCAAGAGCTCTGATAGGTTGGAGGACATCCTCCGGAAGTTGTCATAGGTATTGTGTTAGTCTATGGAAGGGGGTGAGAACCATGACCATTCTAAGTTTTGGACTGAAGTCAATGTATCTAGAGGAGGACGGAAACCAACTGTCCTCGGGCAACACCAACGTGCTACCCTACAGATTGCTGTTGAGGCTGGACACCTTCATAGCAAAACAGTGTGTTTTAATAAATTATTATGTGAATATATTTAGTATAGTTTGATCAAAAATTAATTGAGGAGGATGGTCCTCTCCTTCCTACTCTTAGCAGCCTCCACTGACGCAATACACATACACACATTTTCACACATCATATACTGCCGCTACCCTTGTTATTATTCTTTCTCTTATTATCTATTCTGTCTAGTCACTTTACCCTGCTTTCATGTACGTACATATTTTCCTCAAATACCTCGCACATTGATCTGATACTCTCTGTATATACCTTCATTATTGTGTATTTTATGGAAATGGAAGTCTACACCTGTTGTATCCAGTTCATGTGAAAGAAAAATAACATTTGATTTGATTTGACGAGGAGAAATTTGACATTTGGTGCAATTTAGAAATGTTATTTTTGAAGAAATGTGGATAAATGTCTAATTGTTTAGTTTGACTGTGAGATCTTGTTGCCGTGTTCAGTGGCGGTCCCCACATATAAGCCTAAATGAACTGCCTGGCTGGAGTGTCTAATGCGGTGTATAGGACCCTAAGGAAGCACTTGGGAAAAGGTTTTCCTTGGCTGTCATTTAAGCTCTGTGATCTTACAACACAGAGTGTTTAACTGACACAGAGAGTAAAGTGTTTAACCAACACTGAGAGTGTTTAAACAACACTGAGAGTGTTTAACCAACACTGAGCATTTCTCATTCTCCTCTTCGTATTGTGCCTGTTTGACAAGGAGAGAAGAGTTGGCCAATACATGGGCTCTGCTCTGCTCTGTCTCTCGTCTCTCTCTCTTCTCTCTCTCTCTCTCTCTCTCTCTCTCTCTCTCTCTCTCTCTCTCTCTCTCTCTCTCTCTCTCTCTCTCTCTCTGCTCTCTCTCGCCTCTGTCTCTCTCTCACTCTCTCTCTCTCACTCTCAATCACTCTCTCTGCTCTCTCTCTCTTTCTCTCTCTCTCTCTCTCTCTCTCTCTCTCTCTCTCTCTCTCTCTCTCTCCTCTCTCTCTCTCCCTGTCTCTCTCTCTGTCTCTCTCTCTCTCTCTCTCTCTCTCTCTCTTTTCTCTCTGCTCTCTCTCGCCTCTGTCTCTCTCTCACTCTCTCTCTCACTCTCAATCTCTCTCTGCTCTCTCTCTCTCTCTCTCTCTCTCTCTCTCTCTCTCTCTGCTCTCTCTCGCCTCTGTCTCTCTCTCTCTCTCTCTCTCTCTCAATCTCTCTCTGCTCTCTCTCTCTCTCTCTCTCTCTCTCTCTCTCTCTCTCTCTCTCTCTCTCTCTCTCTCTCTCTCTCTCTCTCTCTCTCTCTCTCTCTCTCTCTCTCTCTCTCTCTCTCTCTCTCTCTCTCTCTCTCTCTCTCTCTCTCTCTCTCTCTCTCTCTCTCTCTCTCTGCTCTCTCTCGCCTCTGTCTCTCTCTCACTCTCTCTCTCTCACACTCTCAATCACTCTCTCTGCTCTCTCTCTCTCTCTCTCTCTCTCTCTCTCTCTCTCTCTCTCTCTCTCTCTCTCTCTCTCTCTCCCCCCCTCTCTCTCCCTGTCTCTCTCTCTGCTCTCTCTCTGTCTCTCTCTCTCTCTCTCTCTCTTTCCCTGTCTCTCTCTCTCTCTCTCTCTCTGTCTCTCTCTCTGCTCTCTCTCTCTCTCTCTCTCTCTCTCTCTCTCTCTCTCTCTCTCTCTCTCTCTCTCTCTCTCTCTCTCTCTCTCTCTCTCTCTCTCTCTCTCTCTCTCTCTCTCTCTCTCTCTCTCTCCCTGTCTCTCTCTCTGCTCTCTCTCTGTCTCTCTCTCTCCCTCTCTCTCTTCTCTGTCTCTCTCTCTCTCTCTCTCTCTCTCTCTCTCTCTCTCTCTGTGTCTCTCTCTCTCTATCTCACTCTCTCTCAATCACTCTCACTCACACACACACTCACACACTCACACACACACGCACACACACACTCGCACACACACACACACACACACACACACACACACACACACACACACACACACACACACACACACACACACACACACACACACACACACACACACACACACACACACACACACACACGCTAAAAACACCCATTGTCCTCAGCAGAGCAGACGTGTGGAGCGAGGATATCCCCCCTGGCAGAGATGCTGGAGACCACAGCACAGAGCATAGTTACCTTCCATTATGGGCATAATTAGGGAACCTGCGGTGAAGTTGTAGTGATGAAGGGTGGGAATCCAAAACCAGGAGGAATTCACTCCCAAGTGCTACCACATCTGAGAGTGGTGAAAAGGTCCTCCTATATTTAGGTAGGAGCTATGCATAAACATAATTTTGCCTTGAGAGATCTCTTGTATGTTTCCGGGTTTACAGTAACAAAATGGAAGAATGATTTTGAGCCAGAGGGTGTTGATAATTGTATGACCAATCGGCAATCCGTCTACTACGCCACAGTTATCTCTTTCGCTTCGGACAATTACTACAATGTAGCAACATGCCTGTAATGGTAACACACCTACAGTAAATAATATCACTTTCTGTTTTGGTTTCAGTGTATTTTGTATCTTTATATATTATCATACCTGTATTTTTTAAAGAAGGTGTTTACATGAATCTGATGGCCAGGACTTCCCTACAGCATTCTATACATGTTGGTTAATAAGACAAGATACATACATATATTTTACCTTTATTTAACTAGGCAAGTCAGTTTTCTTATTTTCAATGACGGCCTAGGAACAGTGGGTTAACTGCCTTGTTCGTCCAACGCTCTAACCACTAGGCTGCAGAATGACAGATTCTTACCTTGTGCAGAATGACAGATTCTTACCTTGTCCGCTCGGGATTCGATCTTAATACCTTTCGGTTACTAGTCCAACACTCTAACCACTAGGCTACCTGCTGGTTACTAGTCCAACGCTCTAACCACTAGGCTACCTGCTGGTTACTAGTCCAACGCTCTAACCACTAGGCTACCTGCTGGTTACTAGTCCAACGCTCTAACCACTAGGCTACCTGCTGGTTACTAGTCCAACGCTCTAACCACTAGGCTACCTGCTGGTTACTAGTCCAACGCTCTAACCACTAGGCTACCTGCTGGTTACTAGTCCAACGCTCTAACCACTAGGCTACCTGCTGGTTACTAGTCCAACGCTCTAACCACTAGGCTACCTGCTGGTTACTAGTCCAACGCTCTAACCACTAGGTTACCTGCCGCTGTTGATAATATTCTAAGTGGGTTATGTGAAAATCACATGTTCACGTTAACGTTAACAACCTCATCTTAATCTCTCCCTGGCAGTATTTCAAATAGTTGCCATTAACAGCTAATCTACTCTGAGAAATTAAGTTTGCTTTAGTGGTCTTATAACAATAATTAGAGCTTTTCAGAAATGCTTCATGTAGACAGGCTCAGAGCCAGAAAATATGAAATTGATAGGGAGGAGAAGAGTGTAGAGCTGGGTTGTAATATGACAAACAAGGCAGAACATTTAGTTTGGCGTTGGATGAATTAATCAGTCAAAATGGCAGACATGTTGAGTTTCTGCTGAGATGCTGATGGGGCCACTGATTCAATTAGAGGGCCCTTAAGACTCCACTAGCGGTCTTCTAGGCCGGGAGGCCCGGGGAGGACAACAACATGCAGCTGGCTAGCAGGGGAACCCAATGCAGACTGAGAGGTGAGGAGCATGATGCTGTACTGTACGTTCCAGACTGCACATCACTTATTATTTCATTGTTGACAGGAGCAGCAGCTGCATATGGTTGACTGTTTGAAGTGAAATAACAGTGGACTTAATTATCAATTGTTGGTTCTTTTCACGAAAATATAAATATAAACTAAATAATGTATTGGTGAATAAAACATAAAACATCATTGTTATGTTGTGAAAACATTTTCATGTTTAGGCTAATGTGCAATTGATTTTGGATATATTGTTCCCTAGTTCATTTCTTTTTAGACTCATTGATTATTTCCACAGGTCATGTCCACTTTCTTAGCATTTCTGCATAGAAAACAATCATTATTTCACAGTTTGTATAAGAAAACAAACATTATTCCACAGTTTGTATAAGAAAACAATCATTATTCCACAGTTTGTATAAGAAAACAATCATTATTCCACAGTTTGTATAAGAAAACAAACATTATTCCACAGTTTGTATAAGAAAACAATCATTATTCCACAGTTTGTATAAGAAAACAATCACTATTCCACAGTTTGTATAAGAAAACAATCATTAATCCACAGTTTGTATAAGAAAACAATCATTTAATGCAACCCTGGATCGATAACTTGATCTGATGCAACACATCCATTTTAATATTTGTTATCAGATTCTACAATATCTGCATACAAAAGTATTGTCTATCTTCTTAAAAATATATTAGCATTGTGTTGAACATCTGTGGAGCTGGCAAGTGTCTGTCAGAAGGTCATTTACCATGGCCTTATGCACCATTTCTCTCAAGTGCATGATAAAAGACTCTTAAGCCCTGTTACCATGGCAGCCACACAACTTTGTCCATGCAGCACTGCTTGTGTAACAACAATTGGAGTAGGCATTTAACTGTCTTAATGAGATAATTACAATAGCATACATCCTAGCTGCTGCTCAACACTGGGCTAGGCGGCCTATTTACATAAGTTAATGACATAGAACTCTAAGGGTATCAAGTGCACCAGATTATTGACACATTTTTATAACCTGTGAAGAAAATATTTTGTGATTAAAATTTCACAATACATCTCTTGAATAAATAAATAAAAAGTGCCTGATGAATCATCAGTAATAAATTATTTTTTAATAGATACAAAATGATGAAAGCAGTTGTGTACCATTTGTAGGCTGTACATCACTGTGCATTGTGACATTAGATTGCCAAATGATGGAATGCTGCGTGATGAGGTGGGTTAGGGGGAGAGGGGTATTAATTTCTCTTCTTAGAGAGGTGAGGTTGAATATCATATGATATGGCCCCAGCACCATGCTGGGTACCCTGGTGCTGCCCCCTCTCATCTGAGAGAGGAGGCTCTCCTCCCCTGCTATGTTCGCAAAGTCCAATTTCCAGCTAATATGGAGGTCGTGACAACGGGTGCACAGGGCCTGGTAGGACATAATGACTATGGGATTGTAAATATTGGTTTTAGAGAGTCACAAATGAGGGGCAGGCACAGGGAAATTCCCATTGAGTATGCAGAGGCATCACTGGAGGCCCTAGTGCAGCGGAATAGATTTTCCATTCTAGTGTGTCACATTAGATTTTCTGAGGTGCTCGGTGGCAGGTACATGTCATTAGTAACACTTTAGCGCGGTAATGAACCTTTTATTTATCCGGTGCTCTACTCATGAATGAATAAGAAGCTGCTCTCCAGCTGTGCCCAGTCGGGAGCAGTGAGGAGCAGGCAGGAAAGGTAGAGAGAGAGCCAGGGCCTGGAACACAGAGGAGAGGAGGGGACAGACAGGGGAGGTAGAGAGAGAGCCAGGGCCTGGAAACACAGAGGAGAGGAGGGGACAGACAGGGGAGGTAGAGAGAGAGCCAGGGCCTGGAACACAGAGGAGAGGAGGGGACAGACAGGGGAGGTAGAGAGAGAGCCAGGGCCTGGAAACACAGAGGAGAGGAGGGGACAGACAGGGGAGGTAGAGAGAGAGCCAGGGCCTGGAAACACAGAGGAGAGGAGGGGACAGACAGGGGAGGTAGAGAGAGAGCCAGGGCCTGGAACACAGAGGAGAGGAGGGGACAGACAGGGGAGGTAGAGAGAGAGCCAGGGCCTGGAAACACAGAGGAGAGGAGGGGACAGACAGGGGAGGTAGAGAGAGAGCCAGGGCCTGGAACACAGAGGAGAGGAGGGGACAGACAGGGGAGGTAGAGAGAGAGCCAGGGCCTGGAACACAGAGGAGAGGAGGGGACAGACAGGGGAGGTAGAGAGAGAGCCAGGGCCTGGAAACACAGAGGAGAGGAGGGGACAGACAGGGGAGGTAGAGAGAGAGCCAGGGCCTGGAACACAGAGGAGAGGAGGGGACAGACAGGGGAGGTAGAGAGAGAGCCAGGGCCTGGAACACAGAGGACGGGACAGACAGGGGAGGTAGAGAGAGAGCCAGGGCCTGGAACACAGAGGAGAGGAGGGGACAGACACAGGGCTCTGGGGACTGGGATGAACTGTCATTATACACACACACATGCACACACAAACACACAGACAGACACACACACACACACACACACACACACACACACACACACACACACACACACACACACACACACACACACACACACACACACACACACACACACACACACACACACACACACACACACACACACACACACACACACACACACACACACACACACACACACACACACACACACACACACACTCCTCACCTCTGTTCCATGGGGCGCTGATCTGACACTCTATTTACACACTTCCACCAGACCTTCATGGACCTGACAGCCACTTAAGCAATACATTAGGTCAAGCCCAGAGGCTGTGTCACCAAACTCTCAATTCAACTGATGTTCCTTCAGAAAACTGACACACACCACATTCATACTGAAAATAAATTATAACATGCAAAGGTTGAACTAATAATAACATACAGATTCTTACATCTTGATTTCCTATTTTTGTTTTCCTATTATTGTTAATGGATTAATGAATTCATTTAGAAATGCTCTTTCTTTGACACACAGGAGGCGTGACATTGATAGGCTAAACTAACACATCCCGTGTAATTTCCCTGATACAGTGGGTCTTTACTGTAAAAACAATATGTCAGACTCACTCTCCATTAGGTCGTGTGTTGCCTCTGCTGTGCTGAGTAGGGTTGTAGTTTACCACCTTTGCAGTCCAATTGTCAGTAGCTGTGACTGTGGGTCAGTTTCTTGGTTCTCTAGTGTTTTTTTGTGTGGTCAGTGAGCTGTTGGTGTCAGTTTCCCAGGTCTGTACTGCTGTACCTCTCTCTCCATACACCATATCTGGCCCAGTGTAGCTGAGCCCTGGCGGCTGCCACAGTGAAGCGGTCAGAGGGGCGTCCACTGGCGTGGTCAGGGCCCCATATCACCCCCAGTGTCCTCTCTGTTCATGTCCCTTTCATCTTGAGTGTGAAATTGCTGCCGGTGTGGCGCTGATCCAGCATTAAGAGGTCAACTATTGAAATCTGATGTGCACCTCTGTGGCTGAGGGAGTCTAACAGATGTAGGGGAAAACGAGAAGAAGGGAAGGGGTATGGAGGGGAGAAGGGGGATGGAGGGTTTATAAGCCCTCTCTGGACTGCACCAGACCGGCCACAGGGCCAGGGAGGGTAAAGATGCAATCTATTTTCGAGTGAACATTTCTTGGGCTGGGTTCCTTTACTGTTTCCTGCCAATAGGGACCAATGTCCAGGTTTGATTGACTAGCATGGAGCCATCACATGTTTTCATCATCTAAAAGATGTACTACTATGTGAATAAACCAAATTCTGACCAAATCATGGGAAAATGACTGACAATGGTCTACATAAATTAAACCCTGGCGTTCAATAATTGTAAAATAATAACACTGCTACTGAAAATGTGAGTTGGGTGAGGTACTCTTTCCAAATAATTGAATGCTCAATCTCTGTATGAATCATGACACAAACATAACAGTCTGAGGTCTCACATTTCCCATGGGCGACACTTTTATCCCTCTCTCACTCTCCTCCCGTCTCTCTCTCTCTCTCTCTGTCTCCCTCTTTCTCTTTCATTCCCTCACCAGACCACCTCCAACACCACTGCCCAAAGGAGGTGCTCTCTCCATGCAACACCCTCCTCTTTCAAGAATCTGTTGAGTTCAGAATCTACCGAAACTTTGGATCTCAAACACAAACATATTTTATTCAAAGGGTGTTCGCAATCACAAATAAATAGAATTTGTGTTGATGAGTGCAGAACAGAGCAAAGCTGGGGGAGAGGGAGAGGAGCCTATCTCAGACAGGAGCAGATAGCTAGTAGATATGATTCTCCCGATTAGGAAGCATAATTTGGCTTTTAGAGATAGCTCCGGGGGCCGCTGTGCAGAGCCTCACCGCTGATTTACTGTGTGTACGCATGTGAGTGTGTTTTTTTTTGTAAATATGTTTTTATCTCTGGCATTGAAGAGCTTTTCATCTCTGATGATTTTCTCTCTTTTTTATGTATTTTCCCCAGAAGGTGAGATCACAAACTCACAGAAAGCAGAGTGGCATGTTTTAAAGCGATGGACAAAATACAAATATTTGAAAATGTATTTCATGGTAATTATGTCAAGTTTCATGGCCCTGGCACAGTACTGAGGCACAGCCTGGATGCTTTAATTTGTATAGAAATTGTAATCATTTGTTCATTTCAAGGTGAAAATTGCATTTTTTAATTTAAATTGTATCCTGCGTGATAGGCTATTATCTAGAAAAATTGTCTCTGTGTATGGTGGTCTATGCCCAGGCGTCACGCCTGTTAGAGCCCACTTCTCCTGAGATAGGACTTATGTACGTATCTCCTGACTAAATCCATCGAGTTTGTTCTTTGCTTAGGGGCTGCCACTGTCTGCACTCATTTCCGTTTTTGTTCTTAATATGAATTAGTCCGAGAGCACAGCACAGATTTGAAATGTAAATGAAGCTGTAGGCTTCATAGTGATTTTTTTTTTTATCTCATTCACATCTCTTAGATTTACAACTTCACTTGGCCTTTTTTCTCCCTCGTCTCCTTTTCAAACTCCTTCATGGGAGGTTTGTTGTGTGTGTGTGTGTGTGTGTGCGTGCGTGTGTGCGTGCGTGTGTGCAGGTGTGTGTGTGTGCGTGCGTGTGCGCGCGTGCGTGTGCGTGCGTGCGTGAGGTGTGAGGTGTGAGGTGTTTGTGTGTGTCTGTGGGATGGATCCTAGAGGTGACGAGCAGAAAGCTGCGGCTCAGGTACACAGCCTATGCTGGAATAATTACAGGATTTGGGGGATTATTATACTGTAAGTGCTTTCATGGTGACAGCTGGGAGCTTTTTTAGTCCCTGTGACGCATAAGCCCAAAGAATAAAACCCAGTCTTCCTAAAGCCTGTCTTAATCATTCCTCAGCATGTACCTACACAAGGCTTTGAACCCCAGTTGAGAATACTATTAGAATACTGTTTTCGTATTCCAGATTAATCATCCATCATTATGGAATTTGGATTTCTTTGAATGTCTTATGACCATATTTAGATGATGTTTTGATGATTATTTGTATTTTTGTTCCATAAACTTTCTGGGCCAGATTAAAGGCAGAAGGTTTCCTTATGAGGGAGACCTCTCACTGGCTGTTTCCTTCCTTCCTACCTTCCCTTCTCATTCTCCACGCCTCTCAACCGCTCGTTCTTCAATTGCAGGTTTTACATTACAGCATGGCTAAGGTCCTAAATGAGATCGAAATCACTGCCTCTATGACTCACTCTGGAAGTGTGTGGCTTGCTGGGCTGTACTGTTGCAGTGACTTCTCCATCCGTCTCGGACTGTCTCCTGAGTGATAGGGCACTTGGTCCCCTCTCTCCACTCTGAGGCTCAGGAGTTTCAGGAGTTTCATTTCCATCCCTGTGATATAAACAAACCCATTACCTCCAGCAGCCACGTAGCTCTGCACAGGGCAGGACTCAAGCCCCAAACCCTGGGCCAAGGGACTGACTGACTGACAGACACAGCCCAGAGCTAAGCCACCGTGGCACACCGCACAGCCACCTTCAATGGCCCTATGTCTGTATTGGAGAGCTGTATAGTCAAGCCCTCTGCACTTTATCTAAACCATTCCAGAGAGGCGAGGGGAATCGGCTCTTGTGGGCTCTGTTCATCCCCTGCTCCTGTAGTCAATCAATTAGGGGATCAAAGGAGAAGAAGAGTGAAGTGTTACAAAGCTTCTCCCTCCCACAGCTGGCTGGGGCTGCCACCTCGGCTCTCGTCCCTGTCTGAGTGACAGTAGCCCAGAGGAAAACAGCTGGGACTTCAGGACCACATGTCAGACCAGAGGGAGATCTGGACAACCACAACACAAACTTTAGAAGGATAGGGTTAACCATGACACACACTGAAGAAAGATCCTGATAACAATACATATTGGAACAATTCATCAAGATCCTGTGGTATATTTATTATTTTTTCAACTTGTCAGTGAAGAACAAATTCTTATTCACATTGACAGCCTACTCCAGCCAAACCCCAATTGTGGACCGCCCTGTGAGACTGCCAATCACACCCGGTCGTGACACAGCCTGGATTTGAACCAGGTACTATCGTGACACCTTTTGCACTGAGATGTAGTGCCTTAGACCACCGCGCCCCTCGGGAGCCATATATGACAACTAGGCCTGGTATCAGTTCTTAAAAAATGTACTATAGTACAATTTCCTGTCCTCTTGTCTTAACAATTTACTGAATTTATATTTCAACCAATTAAATACATTAAATTAAAATCTTAACATAAAATCCAAAAATGACCAATTCCTTAAATTTTCTCATTCTCAACCAACTCTTTTATTTCTCCTATGATATAGATTTTCAAATGGACAATTTTTCCTCAAATGATATACTGTTATTCACATGTGCAGTACCTGTTAACTGTGCGGTAATCTTTAAGCTGATACACTGTTAGCATTCTCAAGAATATTTGGCTTTGTCAAAACAACTTTTAGTTTTTTGTTGTTTGATTCTAGCTAAAGGCTTGAGCCTCTAATTTTCAATTAATTCCTTGTTCTTCACCTTTAGGTTTGAATAACCACTGAAAAAAACATTTCAGAATGACATGTATTATATATTAATGTGTGTTAATGTGTTTTAATTGCAAATGAATTAGATAAATGCACAATATTCCTGATGAGAATAAATATGCACAGAACGCCATTCATTGTTTTCATAAACTACAGCATAATGAATTGCAAATTAGTAGGAAACCGTACTGTGTGCTGTATTTTTGTTTTTAAACCCACAAAATGTGTTAATTCATGTATGAGAATAGAATAATAATAAAGTAGTCCTACCCTGCTGGTGATTTGTCCTTAATAATGCATTTTGAAAAGGTATAATGGATAGTTCAGTTTGGTCTAGTGGTACTGTAGCATTACCAAATCCAGACTACGTATTGGCCCTCAGAGATAAGGGTTAAATCCCTGAGTTCCCCATCTCACTAACCTACAATATGTAACTCTCATTTATCCTCTCATTCGTTTCCCGTCCGTCTCAATAAAACTGCATAATATGTTAAGATAACGGACTGCTGAAATATGGAAGTGTTCCTAAATTATTGCATTTCATTTTAAATATACCTAAAGTGCTATCTACATGCCATTTAAAAGTGGTAATGGTAAGAGGAGCTTCACTAGACTTTAATATACAGCACAGCTGACAGTCCCAATGCCAACTGGATGGATTCCTCATCGCTCCTCAAATTATATACTGTTATTCACAAGCACACTTTTCTGTGACTGTGTGCAATCATTAACAGACACCATTCCAGAGCATAGCACATGGGAGACAGACAGACAGACAGACAGACAGACAGACAGACAGACAGACAGACAGACAGACAGACAGACAGACAGACAGACAGACAGACAGACAGACAGACAGACAGACAGACAGACAGACAGACAGACAGACAGACAGACAGACAGACAGACAGACAGACAGACAGACAGACAGACAGACAGACAGACAGACAGACAGACAGACAGACAGACAGACAGACAGACAGACAGACAGACAGACAGACAGACAGACAGACAGACAGACAGACAGACAGACAGACAGAGGTGGAGAGGAGATCATAGCTGGAAAGTGTACAGAATGAATGACTTCCTACAGCTGTCTCTTGCCGCAGCCCTGACCAGCTCCCCCAGCTAGCACCTCTCTTCACTAGGATCTGGGACTGCTCAGCTCTCTCTCACACACACACCGCTCACTGGGATGGAAGCAGAGGTGGTCCAGAGGCCCATAGAATGTAATACACACATGTGCGTGTGCCATGCATGCACACGTGTGCACTACACACAGAGCAAGTGTGTATTGTAGTGAAGAGAGAGGTGAAAGATCAGATGAATCCCCACCAGGCTGAATATTCAACTTCAGAGGGCATGATTTGTCTTACATAAAAAATGACCAATTTGAAATCTTTATTTGAAACCTTCATACTGTATTCAAACTGATATGAAAGCTCAAAAAAGGACAAAGCGATGAATATTTTTCAGCTCTTTAATTGATAACAGTTACGGCAGTGTTACAGTAAACACACCAACAGGCTGAAGGTAGTAAATACCACTACTCTAATACTTCATACAGCAGAATAAATTATACCATGGTAATATACATGTGGAACAGAAAGGGGATAAAGCAGAACACAGATTCCATAAAGCAAGTAAACAGGTCAGGAGTCAGGTGTTAGAAATGGATTTGATACACTAGAATCGTAAACAAAAACAAAAAAAGTAATATTTGTTTTTTTATATACACAATAATGGGGCATCATTAAACAGAGCTTTCAGACCAGCCTGGTTTCAGTGCTTCAGTCATCATTACTTTTAGTGAGATGTTCTCCAATGGAGATGTGTGGTCTGGAGCCTGGCTGTACACACACATAGCCAGAGAACACACTGCACGGCCCACTGTTCTATTCTGACTCCTTTCCCTGACAGGAGAGGTCCCCATCCTGTATGGCATCAAAGCTGTGCTGCTGAACCCCTGGACAATGTTTCACACTGAGAGAGGTCAGAGGTCAGACAGATATGTAATGGTCCACAGTAAGGTCTGCACTCGGATCATGAGTCCATAAGATCAAGTGCTGGAATACACCTTCCCCATACCCCTGTCTGCACTTGTAGGTGTGGAATAATAGGTTTCCTCTAGTCACTATCAAACGTATTGGTCTCTCTCTCTCTCTCAACTAACAACCTCTTTTATACAATTATTCAATTTAGGAAGTTTAATGGAATTTTCTCCTAATTTAATATACAGAATTCCCTACTTAGCTTGGCTCAAAACACTGCATTTTGGTTTAAAGAAATTCATACAATATAACACAACCAAAAACAACAGAAGGAAACCAGTAAAGAAAACAATCAAATACATTGACTTCCGCAGATCCCTTGCTTTAACTACCACTGAACATTGTTGTTGTTTTAGTATAAAACATACTCTTTAGAAACAAACAATACACAACCTGCTACTGTACAATTTCCATTTAAAGGCGACAAAGGGTTAAATCCTGACGTGGAATATGCACACGTAACTCACTCCAACTTTTGCACAAAAAAATGCAAAAATCATACACAGATATAAATGAGAGATTGGTGTGAAAGTTCAAGTTATAATTCAGCCCAACATAGTTTGTGTCAAAAGTCAACTATGAGTGCTACACAGATGTTTAATATTAGCTATTCTTTAAAAAAATGTTTTTGTACATTTCTGCGAGTGTGTCGGTCGAAGCAGGAGTTGAATCTCCAGGGGATTAGAAGGGGATGGATCCAGCCACAGCCAGAGGGGGCCAGCCAGGCCGGTTACCTGTGCCCTTTCACAATTCAAAGGATTATTTGATTTGACAAAGTGCATGTGAATGGCACAGTTTGCCTTCTCTTAATCTCATCATGGGCAGAGAAGGAATGTGACTGGCATCAGTCAGCCCTGCTGGAGGAATGTTTCAAAGGAATGCACACTTGGTCCAAACCAACATGGTAAACAGCTACATGTGATTTTATGTCTTAATTAAACAACAAAATATATCAAACCTGGCTGGTAATGAGAAGGGCCATTTATAATTAGCTTTGACACTATGTTGGTTTTGTTTAATCTCCTTCAATTGTTAAAGACACATAGGGCTTTTGGGTAGGGGGTTTAGTCCTCCTTGGCAAGGTCCATATTTCTAAACAAAATACATTAATTTCCCCAATCCTGTTTTTACAAACAATGCCCTCCTCCCCATGGAGTACAGCTAAGGATGGATGTTGGGAGGGGGGAAGCCATTGGCCGCCAAACCGCAGCTAATTCGCAGTAGAATCCGCCCAGCTAGACTTCCCACTGAGTGGCCAAGTTCTTTAGGAATGTCAAGTTGAATGTGAAAGCGGGAAGGTCAAATCGCTCACGAACATTAGAGCTCAGGGTCCAGGCGGAGGAGCCGCAGCCTGGAAAACAATCAGCTTCTCTCTCCAGCTGGACCGACACACAAACACACACCACTGCAACCCCACCACATCACCTCAGTCATCTGCTAGTATTTCACACGGAGAGAGAAAATAACTATGAAGGGAATAACAAACAAAAATAGAATCACATGAATCATAATTGTAACAGCAATAATAATATTAACAATATTGATATAAAAAAACCAAGAGTGATAATCATTTGAATGATATTGGCTTAGTGAACTATTATAAACAACAAGGTCAAAGTACATTTGGAAGTGGCTCTGAGTGTTGTGCTGGACTGGACTGCAGTGTGCACACAGGGGGCGCGTTCTCCACGCCGGCTGGGGCCATCATCTCTGGGTTGCCTGGGCAGAGCCAATCAGGGAGGAGGACACAGAGGAGTGGCAGAGCCACGGTTTAGGGGTCTTGGGGTATCGGATCGGGCTGCCTGTTGGCTATCCATGGAAAGGCAGTTCTAATGACAAGTCCTCTCGTAATCAAGAGGCAAAAAGACACTCTGACATACACAGAGACATCCTGACTGCCTGCAGGGTGGGGAGGGGGAGAGAGTGCTGCAGTGGTTAGGCTGCAGGGAGGGTGGGGGGGGCAGCAGCAGGGTTGTATATGTTAAAGAGGTGTTGAGTTTAGACTGGACAGAGCCAGAGGCTGGCTGTTTCAGTAGGCCTGTCCCGTCTCCACCTGCAGCAGTCCCAGGACAGCAGAGTGGTCTCCCAGCTTCATCCTCCTCTGGGTGGACAGACTCACATTCTTAGTCAGGTAGTCCACTGCAGCTAGAGAGAACAGACACACAGATAAACGTGAACATGTGAGGGATATACACACATAAATATACATGCACAACACACACAAAGAAACATACACACACACATACACACTGACAGGTGGCCAACTCCTCAAACACAACCCTTTCTGTCTTTTTTGTTCAATGTCATTTTCTTTTTCTTTATGTTCAAAATGAGTTGTGGCAGAACTAAGTGGAGTAAAATGAGAAATAATTAGAAAACAAAACATTCTCTCTCCCATGCCCTGTCTGAGGTTGACACAGACTTGGCACAGGGCATGTGCCACCTCATAGAGTCTCCATGCTATCAGTCAGAATGGTCCCAGTGTGTGTCGTGTGTGCCAGTCTTCATTAAACTTAGCATCTCTGATTTCATGCCCTCCACACTTCCTATCCCGGATCATTTTCATCAGTAGACAGCAGCTTTCTTTTCTCTCCTCCGTTCATTAGCCAGCCACTGTGCTCAATCACTGTCTTAATTAAGCACACATCAGATCACATCCACACCGCCATCAGTCTCTCTGCTCTGCAAGCTGGCTGATAATAACGCTACTGGCATACACGCACGCACGCACACACACACACACACACACACACACACACACACACACACACACACACACACACACACACACACACACACACACACACACACACACACACACACACACACACACACACACACACACACACACACACACACACACACACACACACACACACACACACACACAACAGGACCGAAGGGAGGCTGACTGGGTAAGTGTGGTTCAGTTTACACATTATGAAGGGTTGTGACACAGCATCAGTCAATAATTATGTTAATCTAATCAGCCTGTTTCCTGACCCGAGGTGTGTGTGTGTGTGTGTGTGTGTGTGTGTGTGTGTGTGTGTGTGTGTGTGTGTGTGTGTGTGTGTGTGTGCGTGCGTGCGTGCGTGCGTGCGTGCGTGCGTGCGTGTGTGTGTGTGAGAGTGCGTGTGTGTGCGTGAGTGCGTGTGTGTGAGACAGAGAGAGAGAGGGGTGGCTAAGAGGACAGGGTGCCCCTTAGGGTGTGTTAGTGTCTTTGAAGTGGCCCTCTCCTTGTTCCCAGCTAAACAGAGCAGAGTGGGGTGTGACTAAGCCAGGCAGAACCGGAGGGTGAATCATAGGCCTTTATCAGACAGACCAGGAGTCAAAGGTCAGGGGGCAGCTCGGCCCAGGAGGTGGTGGAATGGGCACCATTTCCTCTAATTACAGTACCACTGGTTCCATTTCATATGAGGTGGAAGACATGCAGGAGACTTGTATTGGTGAGGAGGTCAGATGGGAAAGGCATACAAACACACTCACTTCCTCACATTCACACATAAATGCAGATGCAGTACTTACTCTGTCCATACTGACTGTACTGGTATCCGGCGCTGACGGGGTCCACACTGTAGCTGGTGGCGCTGTAGGTGGGGGGACAGTAGGACTGGGAGGAGGTCAGGCTGTCCACCCCCTTGATGGAGTCAGAGCGCTGGCTGCAGCTGGCTGAGATGGGGTTGGAGGACTCCAGGCTGCCGTGGAGGGGGGAGATGGAGAAGTCATGATGGGACTGGGAGGGCACGGCGTTGGGGTTACTCAGGATGCTCATCACCTAGGGACGGCAGAGGGGAGACAGAGGGGGGGTTAGAGAGGCCTAGGTCCTAAACAACACATGGATGGGATTGAGTAACTACATCAGCAAGTTGCAGCAAACACTGGGAGTTATCACATTACTGAGTTGTACAAAGGCAGCTAAAAAACACCCATTTAGCTCTGAAACATGGACCAACAAAAAGTATTGAAGTCACAAAAAAAGGACAGGGGTAAGAGAGAGAGATGGGTGAGAGAGATATGGGGTGAGAGAAAGATGGGGTGAGAGAGAGATGGGGTGAGAGAGATGGGGTGAGAGAGATGGGGTGAGAGAGAGATGGGTTGAGAGAGAGAGATGGGGTGAGAGAGAGATGGGGTGAGAGAGATGGGGTGAGAGAGAGAGATGGGATGAGAGAGAGAGATGGAGTGAGAGAGAGATGGACTGAGAGAGAGATGGGATGAGAGAGAGGGAGATGGGGTGAGAGAGAGATGGGGTGAGAGATAGAAATGGGGTGAGAGAGAGAGATGGGGTGAGAGAGAGATGGAGTGAGAGGGAGAGATAGGGTGAGAGAGAGAGATGGGGATGGGGTGAGAGAGAGATGGGGTGAGAGAGAGAGAGAGAGATGGGGTGAGAGAGAGATGGGAGATGGGGTGAGAGAGAGAGATGGGGTGAGAGAGATGGGGTGAGAGAGAGATGGGGTGAGAGAGAGAAGGGGTGAGAGAGAGGGTGAGAGAGAGAGGGAGTGAGAGGGAGAGATGAGAGAGAGAGATGGGTTGAGAGAGAGAGATGGGGGTTGAGAGAGAGATGGGGTGAGAGAGAGAGGGGTGATATGGGGTGAGAGAGAGATATGGGAGAGTGGGGTGAGAGAGAGATGGGATGAGAGAGAGAGAGATGGAGTGAGAGAGAGAGATGGGGTGAGGGAGAGATGGGGTGAGAGAGAGATGGGGTGAGAGATAGAAATGGTGTGAGAGAGAGAGATGGGGTGAGAGAGAGATGGAGTGAGAGAGAGATAGGGTGAGAGAGAGATGGGGTGAGAGAGAGAGATGGGGTGAGAGAGAGAGATGGGGTGAGAGAGAGATGGGGTGAGAGAGAGATGGGGTGAGAGAGAGAAGGGGTGAGAGAGAGGGGGTGAGAGAGAGAGGGAGCGAGAGAGAGAGAGAGAGAGAGAGAGAGAGAGAGAGAGAGAGAGAGAGAGATGGAGAGAGAGAGAGAGAGAGAGAGAGAGAGAGAGAGAGAGAGAGAGAGAGATGGAGTGAGAGAGAGAGATGGGGGGAGAGAGAGAGATGGGGTGAGAGAGAGAGATGGGGTGAGAGAGAGATGGGGTGAGAGAGAGATGGGGTGAGAGAGATGGGGTGGGAGAGAGATGAGAGAGAGAGAGAGAGAGAGAGAGAGAGAGAGAGAGAGAGAGAGAGAGAGAGAGAGAGAGAGAGAGAGAGAGAGAGAGAGAGAGATGGAGTGAGAGAGAGAGATGGGGGGAGAGAGAGAGATGGGGTGAGAGAGAGATGGGGTGAGAGAGAGAGAGTGAGATGGAGTGAGAGAGAGAGAGATGTGGTGAGAGAGATATGGGGTGAGAGAGAGAGAGATGGGGTGAGAGAGAGATGGGGTGATAGAGGGAAAGAAAGAGGTGCCAGTTCAGTGTTTAGCGTGGGGACAGCGTGGGGACAGCGTGGGGACAGCGGGGGGACAGTGTGGGGACAGCAGGGTCTCAGGGTGATAATAGAACCACCAGCAGTGCCAGACAGCCCCTGTATATCCCAGAGCCTGGGGGCTGGAGGAGGCCTGAGGCCTACACACCACAACAAGCACTGAGGGAGTCCCTAGCACTGAGGGAGTCCCTAATCCCCAGCCCCTAGCCGAGCCATCTCATGAATAGTAATGGAGTTGGAAGCAGTAAACGATCCCCTTAGATCAGATCCCCAAATAAATAGACTCTACTTGCCTCACCGAAGGGCCTACTGCTAGTATGAGTTACAGTTACGGCTAGGGTAAGTATTAGGAGTGTTATTTATACAGCATGAGTGCATTTATTTAATACTCAGCAATATATTTAATATTCATCTACAGGAAATGCAAACTTGCAGTATAATTGAGGTTTACATTTTTTTTTTAATCCTACAAAAATTGTCCATTAATTATAATCCACGTAATCATTTACATTTCCTGTTGCTGTAGGGTCATTTTTCTACTGTAGTAAAATGGTTCAAATTAATAACCTCTCTGGGATAGGCGGGACGCAAATGTCCCACCTGGCCAATTGCCCTGGAAAATGCAGAGCGCCAAATTCAAATAAAATACTATAAAATTCTAACATTCATTAAATCACACTGGTAAGATACCACATTAAAGCTACACTCGTTGTGAATCCAGCCAACATGTCAGATTTCAAAAAGGTTTTTCGGCGAAAGCATAAGAAGCTATTATCTGATGACAGCACAACAGTAAACAAAGAGAGAGTAGCATATTTCAACCCTGCAGGCACCACAGCATCTTTTGTTGGCACTCCAATATGTTCCATAAACATCACAAATGGTCCTTTTGTTCGATTAATTCCGTCAATATATATCCAAAATGTCAATGTATTTGGCGCGTTTGACCCAGAATAAAACAGCCTTTTAAACATTAATAATCGATCAAATTGAAGACGGGTCTGTCTGTTTTCAATACAGGAGGATCACAAACTAACGCTACTTTTCTAGTCTTGCGCAACTCTCAAACAGTACACATAACGTTAACCTGATCCAAGATGGCCGTACTTCTTCATTACACAAAGGAATAACCTCAACCAATTTCCAAAGACTGGTGACATCCAGTGGAAGTGGTAGGAACTGCAAACTAGTGCCTTAGAAATCTCGTTTCCCAGTGAAACCATTGAATAGACAGTGACCTCCAAAATTGTTTTTTTTCGGAATGGTTAGTCTTCGGGGTTTTGCCTGCTACATAAGTTCTGTTATACTCACAGACATGATTCAAACAGTTTTAGAAACGTCAGAATGTTTTCTATCCAAATCTACTAATAATATGCATATTTGATATTCTTGGCATGAGCCGCAGGAAGTTGAAATTGGGCACGCTATTTATCCAAAAGTGAAAATGCTGCCCCCTATCCCAAAGAGGTGTTAAGATCCTACATCAGTACACAATCATAAGTTAACCAGTAATAATCCACTAGTGCTATGAATGTTATTATCTCCATTAGACTAGAGGCACAGGCATCACCACAATGCAGTGCAGACGGACGTTTCTACTGAGCTTTTGCCCTAAACATAAAATGTTGAATTAGACTTAGATTTCCCTTTTAGGAAAGCAGAGGGAGAGACTCTTAATGGGGGAATTGGTCCCACATATGCTTCCCTTCTATTGCATGGAAGCATCCTCCCCAACATCAGGTTCACGTTGTGTCTCGCTACGCTGGGCTGGCCTTTGGCGCTTTGGCTGCTAAACCAATTAGCTCATCATGGAGGTGGTTACACACACACACACACACACACACACACACACACACACACACACACACACACACACACACACACACACACACACACACACACACACACACACACACACACACACACACACACACACACACACACACACACACACACACACACACACACACACACACACAAAGGTTTAAACACAGTTCACAGAGCTGATGCTGTGGTGCAAAATATCCTACCGAAGGACAGGGCTCCAGTCAATCTCCAGAGTGGACATCTCAGAAACCTTTATACTGTAGAACTTCTTCACTGCATACGTATGCAGTCATACTGCTCAGCAATGCATAGCCAGACACACACACTGCATACGGAAAATGGATCTCATTCCACAAATTAATCATATTCTGAAAAAAATATATATCTGAGGAAATATGAAGCACTTGAGGCACATCAGAGACATAAAGGCTGGTTAGCGATTTCCTCATGTTAATTCTATCAGCATGGAAACCCACGGCCTTCTCCAACCCCACCACTTATTTATACAGAACATGTGACATGTATCTATGAGAGGGAGATTCATGGCTCTCTGCATGCAGGACACATGGGATGCTCCCTCCCAGATGGACCGGAGCTGCAGAACAGACTCCGTGTGGAACCTTCTGTCCCCTGCTGTATTGTGCTGGGCTGTGATGTAAATACTATGCTGTGCTGGACTAAGATGTGCTGGTCATGTGACGTAGGTGTGGGGAAGGGCTAGTCGGGGGTCCAGGGAGACAGCTGGAGGGGGGGGCCAGATATAGTCATCAGTTAATTGAAGCTTGATTACATCACTTCCTTATTTAAACATGAAATAATGAAGCAGCCAATAATCAGGGACTGTGCTCGAATCAGCCCTATTACTAGTCATAGGTTTAACTAGCTCTTCAAAAGAGAAGGCTACTTTTCATGGACAATTTTATAATTGATTTTTTCCCCGTCAAGATTGCAAAGAAGTTTGCAGTTGTAAAAAAGAGAGGATTGTCTGGAAGGTTGTATCCTTGAGATGCCTCTCCTAAAATCACTCAGATGATTTTGGTTAACTTTTGCTGGAGGGGGGAAAGGTAAGCTCCTCGATTGAGCCGGGTTCATATTAGCTATCTGTAATGTCTTTCTGCTTTCACACAGCTAAACAAAAATCAATGCCATTTCACCACTTCCCCCTATTATCTGATGTGGGTGCAGATATGGCTGATGCTGAGTATCAGCTGCAGGGTGTAAAACACACCCTCAACAGGCCTTTAGACCTCCTCTGCTCCAGAACAACACCACTCAATACACACTTAACCAACACCCTCACTCTCTTTCAGAACAGCCCTCCACTACACCCCTGCCTCCCTCCCCCTCTCTCTTTCTCTCCGTACAGCGTCTTCAGTGTTCGTTTGTTGTTTGACTTTGTGCTAGGGCTGTTGGAGGAGATAATGTGAGACAGGAGCAGTTTAAAGGACACTGCTCCAGGGCGTTCCCTGCCTCGCTCTCTACAGATAGATTACTTTATAAATAATAATAAAAAACTCATTAATTCTCTCAACTTCTGAGCCCTCCAGCCCCGCGGCGGAGTGAATGGAGAACTGGAAGTTGATACAATGTGCATCCTTTCAGATAAACAAATAGAGCATTTGTGACACAAAAAGAGGTTCTTTCATACCCTGCTAATTTCCTTAACAGTCAAATTATATTTTTGTGTCTGCTTAAATGTTTGATGAGCCTTTGCTCTTTGTTGGATTTGCTTCCAGAATCAAATTTGACTTGCTGTGAGGAAGTTGACTGACAGAAAAAGCGAAAGGCAATATTTCTTTAGGCTACAACAAAAGAGGGAAAAATGTCATAATTTTCTTACATACAATACTCACTAAATTCCCCACAGTGACATATTCATAGCACAGTTTCAAAGAGATGCCATCCGTCAGAATGTTATTTAATACCCTTCATTATCACTACTTATGAAGCACCCAATGTAATATCCCTAAACAATATTTACATTATATCTTTACAGTCACGTAATGTGCTATGCCCACCTTAACCCTTGATTGACCACAGAGAGCTTCAAGTTCCTTGGTGTCCACTTTGCTAAGGACCTCAATGTCCAAACACACCAACACAGTCGTGAAGAGGGCACGACAACACCGCTTCCCCCTAAGGAGGCTGAAAAGATTTGCCATGGGCCCTCAAGATCCTTAAAAAGTTCTAGAGCTGCACCATTGAGAGCATCTTGACTGGCTAAATCACAGTCTGGTACGGCAACTACTCAGCATCCAACCGCAGGGCGGTACAGAGGATGGTGTGTACGGCCCAGTACATCAATGGGGTTGAACTCCCTGCCATCTCCCAGGACCTCTATACCAGGTGGTGTCAGAGTAAGGCCCTAAAATTGTTAAAAGATTCCAGCCACCCAAGTCATAGACTGTTCTCTCTGCTACCGCACGGCAAACGGTACCGGAGTGCTAAGTCTGGGACCAAATGGCTCCTGAACAGCTTCTACCTCAAGCCATAAGACTGCTGAACAGTTAATCAAAACTACCCGGAATATCTGCATCGATCCTTTTTGCATTAAATATTTTTGACTCTATACACACACACTGGACTCTCCCCACACACTCACACATATTTACACTGACACGCCAACACATACACACACCCTGGACTCTCCCCACACACTCAAACATATTTACACTGACACGCCAACACATACACACACACTGGACTCTCCCCACACACTCACACATACTTACACTGACACGCCAACACATACACACACACTGGACTCTACCCACACACTCACACATACTTACACTGACACGCCAACACATACACACTCACTCACTCACATATTACACGTACACACATACGCCACACACACACATACACACTCATCACATATGCTGCTGCTACTGTCTATTATCTATCCTGTTGCATAATTACTTTACCCCAACCTATAGTGATCGGAAAGTATTCAGACCCCTTGACTTTTTCTACATTTTGTTACGTTTCAGCCTTATTCTAAAATTGATTGAACATTAAAAACAATATCAATCTACACAGAATACCCCATAATGACAAAGCGAAACAGGTTTTTAGAAATGTTTTCTAATGTATAAAACATTAAAAAACCATATATACCTTATTTACTTATGTATTCAGACCCCTTGCAATGAGACTCGAAATTGAGCTCCGTTGCATCCTGTTTCCATTGATCATCCTTGAGATGTTTCTAAAATTTGACTGGAGTCCACCTGTGGTAAATTCAATTGATTGGACATGATTTGAAAAGGCACACCTTTCTATATAAGGTCCCACAGTTGACAGTGCACGTCAGACCAAAAACCAAGCCATGAGATCGAAGGTTGTCTGTCGAGCTCCGAGACTGTGTTGAGGCATAGATCTGAGGAACGATATCAGAAAATGTCTGCAGCATTGAAAGTCCCCAAGAACACAGTGGCCTCCATAATTCTTAAATGGAAGTAGTTTGGAACCACCAAGACTCTTCCTAGAGCTGGCTGCCCGGCCAAACTGAGCAATTGGGGGAGAAGGCATTGGTCACGGAGGTAACCAAGAACCCAATGTTCACTCTGACAGAGCTCTAGAGTTCCTCTGTGGAGATAGGAGAACCTTCCAGAAAGACAACCATCTCTACAGCAATCCACCAATCAGGCCAGTATGGTAGAGTGGCCAGACGGAAGCCACTCCTCAGTAAAAGGTGCATGACAGCCTGCTTGGAGTTTGCCAAAAGGCATCTAAAGGACTCTCAGACCATGAGAAACAAGATTCTCTGGAGGAATGGGCCAAAATACCAGCAACAGTATTTAGTCAGCCACCAATTGTGCAAGTTCTCCCACTTAGAAAGATGAGAGAGGCCTTGTAGAATTTTTAATGAAGTTATTTGCGAATTATGGTGGAAAATAAGTATTTGGTCAATAACAAAAGTTTATCTCAATACTTTGTTATATACCCTTTGTTGGCAATGACAGAGGTCAAATGTTTTCTGTAAGTCTTCACAAGGTTTTCACACACTGTTGCTGGTATTTTGGCCCATTCCTCCATGCAGATCTCCTCTCGAGCAGTGATGTTTTGGGGCTGTTGCTGGACAACACGGACTTTCAACTCCCTCCAAAGATTTTCTATGGGGTTGAGATCTGGAGACTGGCTAACCCACTCCAGGACCTTCAAATGCTTCTTACGAAGCCACTCCTTTGTTGCCCGGGCGGTGTGTTTGGGATCATTGTCATGCTGAAAGACCCAGCCACGTTTCATCTTCAATGCCCTTGCTGATGGAAGGAGGTTTTCACTCAAAATCTCACGATACATGGCCCCATTCATTCTTTCCTTTACATGGATCAGTCGTCCTGGTCCCTTTGCAGAAAAACAGCCCCAAAGCATGATGTTTCCACCCCCATGCTTCACAGTAGGTATGGTGTTCTTTGGATGCAACTCAGCATTCTTTGTCATCCAAACACAACGAGTTGAGTTTTTACCAAAAAGTTATATTTTGGTTTCATCTGACCATATGACATTCTCCCAACCTTCTTCTGGATCATCCAAATGCTCTCTAGCAAACTTCAGACTGGCCTGGACATGTACTGGCTTAAGCAGGGGGACACGTCTGGCACTGCAGGATTTGAGTCCCTGGTGGCGTAGTGTGTTACTGTTGGTAGGCTTTGTTACTTTGGTCCCAGCTCTCTGCAGGTCATTCACTAGGTCCCCCCGTGTGGTTCTGGGATTTTTGCTCACCGTTCTTGTGATAATTTTGGCCCCACGGGGTGAGATCTTGCGTGGAGCCCCAGATCGAGGGAGATTATCAGTTGTCTTGTATGTCTTCCATTTCCTAATAATTGCTCCCACAGTTGATTTCTTCAAACCAAGCTGCTTACCTATTGCAGATGCAGTCTTCCCAGCCTGGTGCAGGTCTACAATTTTGTTTCTGGTGTCCTTTGACAGCTCTTTGATCTTGGCCATAGTGGAGTTTGGAGTGTGACTGTTTGAGGTTGTGGACAGGTGTCTTTTATACTGATAACAACTTCAAACAGGTGCCATTAATACAGGTAACGAGGGGAGGACAGAGGAGCCTCTTAAAGAAGAAGTTACAGGTCTGTGAGAGCCAGAAATCTTGCTTGTTTGTAGGTGACCAAATACTTATTTTCCACCATAATTTGCAAATAAATTCATTAAAAATCCTACAATGTGATTTTCTGTATTTTCTTTCTCATTTTGTCTTGTCATACATAGTTGAAGCGTACCAATGATGAAAATTACAGGCCTCTCTCATCTTTTTAAGTGGGAGAACTTGCACAATTGGTGGCTGACTAAATACTTTTTTGCCCCACTGTATATATTTTTTCTATTGTTATTTGATATTTTTTCCATTATTATGATGATTTATTTGATTGGATTCTGCATTGCTGGGAAGGGCCTGTAAGTAAGCATGTTACTGTTATTCTACAGCATGTGACAATAAACATGTCATTGCATTTGATCAGGTCAGAATGCACCTGTTTATCCAGTGACCTGCACTACCCACAGACAGATGAAAATGTTCACTATACCTGTACATTTTTTTTCATTTTCACTCAAATATTTCACAGACAAAGTTTTTTCATCTGAAAGAAATAGTGATACAGTATAAGAGGGAAAGAGGTATAAAACGAGGGGAAAGAGGAGAGAGAAGAGACAGAAAGAGAGAGTGTGAGAGAGAGGATTTGGTAAGTACAAAGACTCCTCTAGGACTAAAGTTGGCCTGAGGGCCAGCCTGCCTGGAGAGCTGATAGGACAGCCCTGTGTTCCATTCCCGGCGCCAGCACCCGCGCCAACACACCCCACTCCACAAACTCTGCTCTTAATCTGCGCAAGACTGGATTAGCTCCCCTGTCACCGATAGCTCCTGTTCTGCCCAAATCGAATGCCCCCAAGATGTACCTTTAAGTTCGACAGAGGTCACCGGGGCAGAGAGGAGAAAATAAGCACTCCAAATGTCTGGAAGTTATCCCGAGGGGCACAGAATAACATCTCACACCTTGGCAGATCTGCCTGGCTGATACACGCCTCAGCTGGGAATGACTTAAGATCAGGGATGATGATGACACCAGATTTGGGTCGATTTTTCAAGGCCAGTCCTGTGGGTGTGATTACAGAGATTAAATGTTTGGTTGAATTCACTGACCTATAAGGCAAGTAAATTGAGTATACTGTGTGGTTTGTGTTGGATGATTGAGGAACCAAATACATGGAAATAGAAAATCATTCAAACTTGTGCAACGACTAAAATGATTAGGAATATTCCATATCAAATATCGAATATTTTTAAATGATTTCTGAGAACTGGTCCAAAAAAGACTTTGAATCCCATATTACTCCAAATCTAATTGAAACCTTATTTTACTGATCAATTCAAGAATGCAGGGTGAAATAATTTTGCGATGAACAAAATGAAGTCAAACTTACAAATCAAATAAACAGCATAAATTCCTTCATTTGGAAAACAACTAGGAAAGAGAATAAAGTACTTAAAGATCAAGTATTTTTTTCTAAAGAGTCAATAGCAGTGCAACCCCAAGTCCAGCCCTCCCTCCCCCTCGTCCCTCCTTCTCACATGGGCAGCCCAGCGGGCAGTAAAGGCCCCTCATCTGAGCAGACAAAATGGCTATTTAAAAATAACAGAGATTGCATAAATTGAATTAAAGCGTTTTGGTCATGGTGGAGGTGGTGGGAGCAGTGTGGGGCCAGGACGCAGACGGCAGCGTTGGTGGCAGACAGCAGATGACGGGCCCTGGCCTGCGTGTCAGCGCGTTAATTGGCCGCGGCACGTTAATCAAAAGTGAAAAGTGTCTTCCGCCGCCAAGGAGACAGAGACAGGAGGAAGAGAGGGGGAGGATGGGGAGTAGAGAGACAGGAGGGAGAGAGGGCGAGGATGGGGAGTAGAGAGAGTGGAGGGAGAGAGGGGGAGGATGGGGAGAAGAGAGAGTGGAGGGAGAGAGGGGGAGGATGGGGAGTAGAGAGAGTGGAGGGAGAGAGAGAAATAGGTATTTGAAGAGTGTGGGGTGTATGGCAGGGAAGGGGGGTGCTAATTGTGTTCAATTAAGTGCCTGATTGGCACTGACAGAATCTGGGCATTGACATGCCGGGCACAGATGAGGATGATTAGTGGGCATTGGAACAAGCTGTCACTTCTCACAACATTAGCCACAGTGTCCCCCAGACTCTCTACTCCGCTCTCTAACAATTCTCCCCACAAACGCCGAGCTGCACCATTTTATCAAACAGCTAAACTGGAGACTTAAGCAAACAGAATATCAAACGAAATTCCACAAGATATTAAATCTAGAATCCTTAATTGAAACCATTACAAAGCATGCTCCCCACCCCCTGTTTTGCAAAAAAGCTCAGGGATGGGGCTGGAGAAATGTAACCGCTCTCAAATGCATAGAAAGAGCTATAGTTGCTGACCATCTATGATATCAAATGTATAATTGTAACCATGTTTTGGGGCTATATGGTGTTTGTTTACATTTACCTTGTTTACAAACATTGGAGTAAAGCAAGCTTATATTTTGGTCAGCAAATGGATGTAGCAAGCAATATTTCATCAAATGTATTTGGAGAATAATAGCTTTGTAATAGATTGGATTAAATACATTTTCTTCTCTGAATCATTCCCCGCCCCCGCGCTTCTTCTCTATCCTGGTGTTCAATGGAGCACAGCTGCCTGCTACTAGCCAGAGAAAGGACTCCCTCCCTCCTAAACGGCCCACTGTGCATGCAGGGCCCCTCACTAACCAGAGGTTACGTCTATTGGGCTGCAATTGGAGAACGTGTGGCGAGCAATCCTCTATTCTCTGCTAGTGATATGCTTGAGTTACTATGGGATGGATTCAGCCACCAGGAACAAGAGCAACCCACTCCAATACAAAATCACAGACACGCACGCACGCACACACACACACACACTGCAACTCACCTCGCACCGCCGCCTCTGCCAAATTAAACGGCAGATTTTCTGATTCCAGCAGAGAGGTTTCAGTGAGGCAGGGCTGTGTGTGTGAGGGAGCAGCTCGGAGAGGAAAGCGAGGCGGATCGGGGAGCACGGGGGGGGTTGTTTGCTAAAACCAGCAGGAGCCAGGCCTAGTGAAAAATGTCAGGTCAAATTGTTCTTGACAGTGTTAATATCTGCACCTCATAGTCATAATTACATGTAAATAAATAGTGAAATAGCTCTCAGCTGGATACTGAGAGGAACGGGCTGCTACACCAGACAACCAGCTGGGGACCAAACCACCTCGCATATTGTAATTTAACTGGCCTACGAGAAGGAGGGAGGGAGAGAGAGAGAGAAGAGAGAGAGAGAGAGAGAGAGAGAGAGAGAGAGAGAGAGAGAGAGAGAGAGAGAGAGAGAGAGAGAGAGAGAGAGAGAGAGATATGGCCAGAGACAGAGTATTAATCACGTCCATGCACCTGTCAGAGAGGCATCTGGAACTAACAGGAAACACATGCAGCCAGACAACATCCCCAGCGTCCAGACGGCTAGCTAGGCAGGTTGACTGCAGCCCGGCCCTGCTGCGACCCTGCCACCCCCTGACCCCTCCCACAGAGGTCACAACAGTGTGCATGCCTCATACACCAGACTTCACTTCACCTGCCTCAGCATTAACACTTCCCACTCCAACAAGTGGAAGGTGAGAGACGGTGAATATTCATAATAATAATAGTAACACTTGGTTATAATATTATGAAATAGACAAGAGGAAATAATGCCACAAATGTATGGAATAAAACTTCTTCAGTATGTTCCACACCGGTGTGTAATTGGTATTCAAGATAAAATCGATGTGCCTACACTTAAATAAAGGCAATACCATTCTCCATCTCATATGAATTTTTGTCATTTCCTACTTCTAGAACTTGCTGAAATGTATATTGGCGGTCTCCGCAAGATAAATGTAAATCACATTCCCTTATATTGACTATTTATCAGGATGCAACCGCTCACTCTCTGCAGGAAATATCTCTTACCAGCACACAACACCCTTGCATTTAAATAGCATTTTTATTATCCGCCAAAGCCTTTCATCTGCCTCTCCAGGGGGAGAGTGAGAGGCGACGGAGAGAGAGAGAGAGACAGAGAGAGAGAGAGAGAGAGAGAGAGAGAGAGAGAGAGAGAGAGAGAGAGAGAGAGAGAGAGAGAGAGAGAGAGAGAGAGAGAGAGAGAGAGAGAGAGAGAGACAGAGAGAGAGAGAAAGAAAGAGAAAGAGGGAGAGGGAGAGGGAGAGAGAGGGAGTAGACGTAGTTTTGGCAAGAGTTGTCAAAAAAAGAGAAGGGGAAAGGTTGGTAGATAATAAATAAATGAAACCACATCCAAAGATATTTCTTTGAAACGAGAAGCAAAGAGCGTATTGGTTTCACTTAGCTGCTCTAGGGGGGTTAGAGGTTGAGGTATAGAGAATGCAGGCATGGAACCAACCACAGATAGAGGACCCATTAACTGGTTTAGAGAGTACAAGCCTGTTTGGGAAAAACATTTGACCCCTGCGTCATATAAAATACCCACGCTAAAAGCACCTAAACCCCCATTCCATCTGATACGTAGCTAAACACAGACAAAGCCCCATATCGCCAATGTTTGTACTTGTATATTTGTGATACCAGCAATCCTTTCCTCTGAGTTCAGACGTGTTAAACAAGCAGCAAGCCCTAATAATATATGCTAAAACATATAGCCAGTGGAAATGATTTACCCATGATTCTCTTGGTAGCTGCCAACAGCAGGTCTCTTTTTTTTTAAGCCTCTTATATCTTTTTTTATACTTGCCAAATTGAAACAGTATTTGTTTTAATGGAAGTTCTAATTAACGTCTATGTATTCCCCCTCTTGCTCTGCGAGAGGCTGAGCTATGAATGCAGGCTATGTACTCATCCCCTTTGATTTCTTGTCAGTGGAGCTTGCCAGCTGACATGGTGCCTGGTGAGAGGCTTAATGCCCAACTTTTAATAATGTGGGGGACTACATGAGTCTCCCTCTCTCATTGGTATTCAGGTGCAGAATGTCTTGTTAGAAGTCAGAGAGGGGGGAGGAATGGAGTCAGAGCCTCTAGATTGTTCCCTCCATTTTCCCTCTATCTCTCTCTCTCTCCCTCCTTTTGGCAACGACTAATGTTGGCGTGTTAAATAGAATTCATCCCATTTTTAAAGAAGCGTCAGAGTGCTCGCTAATGGAAGAGAAGAGAAGCAGTGGCAGTTTGGAGTCTCCCCTGGCTTATCTCTGTTAGACAGTTGGGGAAGTCGCTAGCGTTGCGAGCGTAGCGTGGTGTCAGCGTGCGTTGTGTCAGCGTGCGTTGTGTCAGCGTGCATGGTGTCAGCGTGCGTGGTGTCAGCGTGCGTGGTGTCAGCGTGCGTGGTGTCAGCGTGCGTGGTGTCAGCGTGCGTGGTGTCAGCGTAGCGTGGTGTCAGCGTGCATGGTGTCAGCGAGCGTGGTGTCAGCGTGCATGGTGTCAGCGTGGTGTGTCAGCATGCGTGGTGTCAGCGTGCGTGGTGTCAGCGTGCGTGGTGTCAGCAGGCATGGTGTCAGCGTGCATGGTGTCAGCGTGCGTGGTGTCAGCGTGCGTGGTGTCAGCGTGCGTGGTGTCAGCAAGCATGGTGTCAGCATGCGTGGTGTCAGCGTGCATGGTGTGGTGCAAAGCAGGCAGCCAGGCAGGCCTGGGGACACAGATCAAAGGGAGGCAGGGGTGAGAGCCGCTCTGCCTGCCTCTGATCCCCTGTGTGTGTGTGTGTGTGTGTGTGTGTGTGTGTGTGTGTGTGTGTGTGTGTGTGTGTGTGTGTGTGTGTGTGTGTGTGTGTGTGTGTGTGTGTGTGTGTGTGTGTGTGTGTGTGTGTGTGTGTGTGTGTGTGTGTGTGTGTGTGTGTGTGTGTGTGTGTGTGTGTGTGTGTGTGTGTGTGTGTGTGTGTGTGTGTGTGTGTGCGTGTGTGCGCCCACACACACACACACACAGGGTAAAACGGAACACTAACGGAACACTTACAGGGTAAAATGGAACACTAACTAACTACCATGGTCTAATCCTAACACACATAGCCCTTTAAATTTGTGGAATATTTTATAGTTATACTTTTTGCCATTTGGGAAAATATATAAACACATTGAAAAGAATTGGTGCTGAATCCATAAGGATTGGTAGCCTTACTATGTACATACTGCATCTGTTCCCTTTGACCTAATCAGTCCTCTTGTGGACCTGTTTGATCCGTTCCAGGTTTGATCCAAAGGGTCAAATATGTTGATTACTCATTTATTTGACAGTAATAACTGGCAGGTATAGACACGTTTTTCAGTTGTAGTATGATCAACCGCCCACTACACCCTGTGTGTGGGTGATCAACTGACAGTATTTTCCTGTATGTTATTTAGCTCGGAGAGATACAACGCATCGTGTCCCGCTGTATGTTATCCTCAACTTCAACATCCCTGGGGTTTGCAGTGTTTGTACTTCGTTACAGAGGGATTCTTCCTTTAGAAGAATGTTAGAACACAAACTATTGGTAGTGTTGAAGCCTCATGAGGAGCAATTGTTTTCTCTACTCTCCCAGCAGGTGTCCCTGTCATGTAATAAAGAGGAATTCAGCCCAAACGGCTGCCAACGAACACATCTCCCAAGAACAGCTAGTGCTTCAAAGGCTTATATGGAGTTTCCTATGACCTGATATTGTTTCTGGAGAAGATGTAGACCACCTAAGCTATGGTTACAGTTCATTTTACAGTGCTGGTTCACCATGCCATAACCAGGTACAGTAGGCTTTGTAAATAAAATACCTTTGCTTAAAATGGATAACAGATAGACAGTTGGAACCTGGAACAAATAGAACAAATTCAAGGCTACATTTCATTAGAACAAACGTGAAATTGTATTTATTTTGCTGTAAGTTATTGGCCGTGTCCGAATGAAAATACTTGCGTTCTAAATTGTAGGCTTTAAGGTTTACCAAAATGTAAAGTTTTACAGTATGTGAAAGTTTGAAACCTGAGTATGCCTTAATTTCCAGGATGCCGTACTCATTTCAGCTTTTCATTTAGTACAATTTTGCTGCACACTATTGAGGAAGAGAATCCTCTTTTCACGACCATGTGAGTCTGACAACAGCTGATAATCAGAATAGGGGACAAGATCTACACAAATGAACGAAAGGCGGGGAATGCACTTCTCAGCGAGGATGAGTAATGTGTCGCTTAGTGCGTACGTTTTTCTAAATAGTCTGTAGTACTATTAGTACACACTATGTCGTTTTAGTAAGTAGTAGGCAAGACGGCCTTTATGCCTTTAAGGACCAGGGAATGCGTAGAGCTAAGTGGTTGTCAATGAGTTCTTCAGTCACGCCTTCATTATTTAACCAATTACTTTCTGCTTATTAAGGTACTGTAAAAGGAATCGTAACTGAAGCTTTGGCCACAGCATGGCATACTTGTTTATATAGTAACAACTTATTGTAACGCCCAGCACAGGAGACGAGAAGCAGGTACAGGGAGTGATCCATTTAAGACAGACGGACATGCAACGGAACAGGAACTGCGTCTGGACATAAAGACGACACGACAAACAATACTACTTACAGGGAACAACACAGAGGAGCAGACATATACACAGGGGTAATCAACACAGTGAGGGAGTCCAGGTGAGTCCAATGAGCGCAGCTGCGCGTAATGATGTTACCAGGTGAGTATAATGACGGGTAGCCTGGTGGAGGGGTAGTGGGGAGCAGGCGTGCCACTTATAGTTTGTATGTCATTGTGAGTATGTTGTGAAGACTTCCAAAATATGTTTGACAAATTAAAAGTTTGGGAAATACTTGTTGTGAATGAAAATCCTCTCAGGTCTTCAAAGCAAGAGAGTTCCAGGTGAATGACACACAATTCCCTCCATCAAAAAAGCAATACTAATGTTTTCAGACGCTGCTGATATTTCTGTTCCCTGCCTCCACCTCATACTCCTGGCCTCTATCCAACACCTGCTGTGACACCAAATGAAACAGGACCAACACAACAAATCTGCTCTCTGCCACAGCTTAACCCCCCACCCCACCCCTGACATAGCTAGTGCCTCTCTCTCAAACCAGCCAAACTTATATCCCACATGACAACAACCCCTGTGCCGGTGTGGATGGCTTTTCCAGCGTCCGTAATGGGAAAACGTTACGGGATTGGGATGGGTGCACCTGTCGGCAGGATTCCATTACAGACTTGGTAGTTGGCCAACACAGACCATTTACTGGGAATCACAGAATGTTGTCCTCTTTACCAGTAACGGGTAGCCCATCAGTACCAGACACCAGATACAATAGCTCACATATACCAACACACAGACATATCTCCTCTGGACAGATGCTGTCTGAAACCCCATAATATAACATTATCATTTCCATCATGATGGTGAGTATATTTGTATTGGTTTGTTATTTCATGACATAGAAGGAGGAATACAGGAGAGAACTAAATCAACGTCAACAACAACATTCAAGATGAGATGCATTTGAGAGAACTGAAGGTGACGTCTGTTTAACTACAGACAAGCTGAGTTGTGTGCGTTGTGTGTGTGTGTGCGTGTGCGTGTGCGTGTGCGTGTGCGTGTGTGTGTGTGTGTGTGTGTGTGTGTGTGTGTGTGTGTGTGTGTGTGTGTGTGTGTGTGTGTGTGTGTGTGTGTGTGTGTGTGTGTGTGTGTGTGTGTGTGTGTGTGTGAGCATTGAGGCAGTGTGAACTCTGAATCCTCTGTCAGAGAACATCCATCACCACATAGTGAGAGAGTGAAAGGAATGTCACATGGATATACTGTGAGGGGTTAAATATTCTACCTCTGTGTTGGTTTTAAAGCATACCTGTAAAATACCAGTCTTATTAACAACCCAAGTATGTAGTACAATAAACCACCTTCTGCTTACAAATATGTTTTTTTTTAAACGACTTAATATAATTATTGAATATTGAAAATTATTTTCTACAGTTATTCAAGGTTCTAATCCCCAGTGCTAAACAGGAAGTGTGTATTATCGAAACACATAATGGAATGCTTGGGAAGAGAGGGAGAGAGAGGGAGCTGCTGTGTCGTCAGCCCATATTCAGTACTGTAGAGCCATTCATGAAAAAAGCGTTCCTGGTGTTTCCTGCAGGTTTGCAGTGAGAGCATTAGCACTTAAAGCCCCTGTGCCACGATTAACAATCAAACAGCCTGTGAGCCTCCATGTTATCCTCCATACGCTCCAGCAGGAGAGAAAATCTCATTTTTTGTCACCAAAATCCTTAATTCTTTCTTCCACGAAGAAAGAGGGGTAATACCAAGAATATTTGAAGAAAGAAAAAAACTCCCAATAAAACACGTGTGAATGAGGGGAAAATTGCGGACAAATACAGTAATGAAATTCATTTTCAACTCTTTACACACCATTTAAATCGTATTTTCTGCTTGTTAACCACATCTTGTTGGTGAGGGTGGGCAAGACTGGCCAGTATTGATGGGTAATTGTGTATAATTAACTCCTTACACATGATTTGCCTCAATACAAATGATTTTACATTCTGTGCTACCTACTTAAGGCTCAACCCCTTACATAGAGTCACATTTAAACGCTCTTTAATGAGGTGCCCAAAGAAGATAACATGTGGAATCTCCAGCTTTACAGAAACACATCACACACACACACACACACACACACACACACACACACACACACACACACACACACACACACACACACACACACACACACACACACACACACACACACACACACACACACACACACACACACACACACACACACACACACACACGCTAACACACACAAGTGGACACAGGGGCAAAGCAATTGTATTTTCTATGACAGAAGAGAATTGCTCGGTGAGAAGGCAATCCAATGCCTATTAATTCAAACTCCAATTTGGACAGGGACGCGTCTATTACTCTAATTCTCCACTGTACTTTCACTGTGTGGAGGGCCGGGCAGAGACGAGAGGAGAGGGAAGGTGAAGCAGCATGGCAGGGGGTTTAGGAGGCCATGGAGGGGAGCAGGGGAGCCCGACACACTCCCTCCTCTACAAGCCTACCGTAGCCAGCCGTTTCCTCTACAGACGGATGCTGCACGCAGCCCAGACTGAGAGCTGAAGACGACTGTCGTACAAGATTAATGGAATACCATATAATACTAAGGTCTAAAAACTTTGAACAATTCCTTGAAGAAGATTAAGTGCCTTCATTTCTAAGCTTTAGCTAATTATTTCATTCACATGTGTTTCTCATGTTCGAAGTCGGATTTTGATGTCCCAGGAAAGTGGAAACCGCTGTTTTGGAGCCGATGTGCCTCTATCAAGATTAATTTTAATTTGTTGATGTAAATCCAATTGTTTTACAATTGTAGCAATTTAAATGAGCCAATGAAAACCCAGAGCTTTAGAAGCTAGAATAAAAGACGATGGATCAACACACAGTAGTCTATTACTGAGTTGCTTTTTCTATTTGAGTGGTGGTTCAGCAAATTATATACACAATTTTAACCTTGGGTCATTGAATCATTAAAATGGTCAGATGTCTATATCAGAAGCATTTTTTGTAAAAATGAAACTTCATGTAGCTTACGGTACACATCCATATCAAAACAGGCGAGACAGGGAGGCAATAGGGGAGACTTGTGCCCTTGGCCTTGAACTGACCTGTGGGGAGAGGCCATTGCTGACCGGGTTCATGTGGTTGCTGGCAGCTGATTGGCTCATGAAGGTGTCTGAGTAGCTGGAGAAGCTGTGGCGATTGGACGAGAGGCCGTAGGGGGAGCTGCCGTCAGAGAGCCCGCCCTGGTGCATGGAGGACGGAGGCAGGGGTTGGGGCCGATGCAATGTACTGCTGCCATCTGAACCAATAACAACGAAGCGGAGCATGGGAAAGGAAGTGAGACAAGAGAACCACAACTAAATATACTGTTCTCAAACCTCAGTCTTGTAAACAACTTATTGCACCTTGATGGTCTCAAACCCCCAGACTCAGATCAAAAACTAAAAGTAAGGAGATAAAATGATGTTTTAGCAGTGGCTTATGCCGGCTCAGACATAATGTGTCCCCTTTTCTAGACTGTATGTAGCTTAGAAATATCCTGCTCTTGATTTGATTTAAAACTCTGTTAAAGCCTTAGGCTGTTTCCCTGTCATTGTGTAACAAAGGCTAGTAGATCCTATATTTATAGATCCTATATTTAGCACATAACAGTTTTATGATATAGCATTTTGTTAACATGTTCTAAACGTGTAGCAGACATAGCATAGATATTTGTAACCCAAGTGATACCTAGAGTAGATCAAACACATCCATTTACACAAATATTTGAGCCCTAAACAGAGCCTCTGGGATAAGCAGATGTGGAGGCTTGTGTCTGAGTGTGTGCGCATGTATGTGTGCGTGTCGGTGTGTGTGTGTGTGTGTGTGTGTGGGCATGTGTGTGTGTCTTACCCTGTGACAGTGTAGTGCCGGGGTATGAGGACTCAGGTAACTGGTAGGTAGGTAGGCTGGGCATCCCCGTGGGCGGGAAGCCTCCAGGTAACAGGTGGTTGAAGGCGGCCAGCTGATTGGCTCCTGCCTGCTTGCGCCATCTGGCCCTTCTGTTGCTGAACCACACCTGGAGGGAAAAGAACTGATGAGGAGGACGAAGAGGAAAAACTACAAACAGAGAGAAGAGAGAGAGAGAGAGAGAGAGAGAGAGAGAGAGAGAGAGAGAGAGAGAGAGAGAGAGAGAGAGAGAGAGAGAGAGAGAGAGCAGAGAGAGAGACAGGGAAAGAGAGAGAGGGAGAGAGAGAGAGAGAGAGAAAAAAGCTGTCTGTAAGAGTAAGCTGTCTGTAAGAGTGAAGCACCCTCTAACTCTCAGCAAGCACAAGGTTGTGTATACCAGAATAGCCATCATTTTCTCTTCATGTTCTGTGCAAAGGAATAGGTGAATATGTTAACACAATGTATATATTATCAAATGGATCTATGATTCCAGAATGCTCCAGATTAACTGTGTGTGTAGTCCTACCACCTGTCATTCATCTGCCTGTTGCTGTGAGAGATGGTGGTGGTGGAGCTAGCTTGTCCCTGGAGGAACCAAAGCCTGCATGGAGGTCCAGTGGTCTGGCCCTGTTGTTCTTCTTAAGTGGCTGAAGCTGTGATCTGTGTCAACAGTCTGCCCTAAGAAGTCATCAAGGGGTCAGAGGTAGGGGCCACAAGCTGCATATCAGACATCTCAAGTATGTATGTGAACCTATTAGACACTTGGAGGCCATAAAGAATGCCACCACAGTTGTGCATACTCTCTTGTCAATAGTATGTATACTCTCTCTCTCTCTCTCTCTCTCTCTCTCTCTCTCTCTCTCTCTCTCTCTCTCTCTCTCTCTCTCTCTCTCTCTCTCTCACTTAGTGAAATATTTCAATGATATTATACTAAGTGGATGGATTTCGCAGTTTATCTGTAATTTAAAAAAACATGAATACATATTATTTTTCACAGTCTAACCACACATTGTTTACATCTTGGTAGCTAAATAAAATGTAGAATGATATCAAAATGCAGCTACGAATGCACAATGTCACCTCCCTGAATGGAAGTGACTAAAGAGAGTCCTTTTTAACTGCAGTGATTTACACATTTTAAAAAGGCTTCTGCTTCAACAAAACATGAATATAATCAGGCCCTTTGAAAAGAGCAGCCATACAGCCAGCAACCTGTTCCATTTAACCAAGACAAGGCCTGGGGCCAATGTGGGTTAAAGGTTGAAGGACACTGATCTATGCCTCGCACTGGCAATTCATCAGAGTTTAATACACTGTCAGCGCAGTTCATCTACTGTTGTGTTTCAAACGGCCTGGCCTATTGTGAAGCCAGATGAAAGGAGGGGACAAAAGGGCTCCCATACGCCAGTCAGAACACTGGGAACAAAGAGAGGGCGTCCCTTTTAAACAGCTCTTAAAGAGCCTAACTTCCAAGGGACTAACACAGGGACAGACTCACTGCTATTGAGTCCTCTCCTCCTGAACACAAACAAATGCTACACATAAATTCACATACACAGAGATCTCAATCACATAAAGAAAAATCTCAGTTTTGATTGTCTGCCTTGTCAAGAGCATCTCATGATAAAAAGGGACTGAGATAATAATACCCCACTGTCCAAGCACTCGTGAGAAATAAGTCGCTCAACTTCTAACCCCAACCAACAGGAAGCCTCTTCTGGAAGCAGATCATTTCCTCACACTTTCCATTCAACAAACAAACTCTTCTAGACCAAATAAAGAACTGCGATGGCTCAGGGCTCCCTGCTGCCCTCACTGATGTGGCTGCTATTGGGATGTAGTGGAGCGTGGTGCTGGTTCTGAGCTGGAGCTGGACAAACAGCTGCCTGCCATGGGGACACACCCCTTCCTTCCACACACGCCCAATCACCCGGCACTGCAGTGCCACCTCACCTCTGACCTCTGAACCTCACCCCACACCCCGCCCCTCTTTTATGTTCCATTACACTTCCTTATTTTTGTCAGTCAAGCCACAGGCAGGAGGTGTTCTATCGTGACAAACACACCACTTTTTCTTTTTCCTTTGACTTCACTTTAACACTCACTCTCTTTCTCTCTGTCTCTCTGTCTGTCTGTCTGTCTGTCTCTCTCTCTCTCTCTCTCTCTCTCTCTCTCTCTCTCTCTCGCTCTGTCTCTCTCTCTCTCTCTCTCTCTCTCTCTCTCTCTGCTCTCTCTCTCTCTGCTCTCTGCTCTCTGTCTGTCTGTCTCTCTCTCTCTCTCTCTCTCTCTCTCTCTCTCTCTCTCTCTCTCTCTCTCTCTCTCTCTCTCTCTCTCTCTCTCTCTCTCTCGCTCTGTCTCTCTCTCTCTCTGCTCTCTCTCTCTCTTTCTCTCTGCTCTCTCTCTCTCTCTCTGCTCTCTCTCTCTCTCGCCTGTCTCTCTGTCTCTCTCTATCTCTCTCTCTGTCTCTCTTTCTCTGTCTATCATTCTCTCTCTCTGTCTCTCTCTCTCTCTGTCTCTCGGTCTCTCTCTCTCTCTCTGTGTCTCTCTCTGTCTCTCGTTCTCTCTCTCTCTCTCTGTCTCTCTCTGTCTCTGTCTCTCTGTCTCTCTCTCTCTGTCTCTCTTTCTCTCTGTCTCTCTTTCTCTCTGTCTCTCTTTCTCTCTCTCTCTGTCTCTCTTTCTCTCTGTCTCTCTCTCTGTCTCTCTCTCTGTCTCTCTTTCTCTCTTTCTCTGTCTGTCTCTCTTTCTCTGTCTCGTTCTCTCTCTCTGTCTCTCTGTCTCTCTCTCTCTGTCTGTCTCTCTTTCTCTCTCTCTGTCTCTCTTTCTCTCTGTCTCTCTGTCTCTCTGTCTCTATCTCTCTCTGTCTCTCTTTCTGTCTCTCTATCTCTCTGTCTCTCTTTCTCTCTCACAAAACACATTATGAAACTGTACATTTCTGGTCTTTCTTAACACTGTTATGAAATCCTCCGATACACAATTTACAACATTTTCTGATAGAATGTCCCTCCTCTCCTCATGTCAGTCTATAATGACATAATAGGATGTTCAGAGTGGTGCATGGCGATGTCTCAACATCTGCCTCCCATGCCCTGCGGCCCCCATTGTCACCCATCCACTTTAATGAGAGGGGTGTCTGTGAAGCGCATCTGTCTAAGTGAATTTACTCCGAGGCTTTGAACGAGCCTGCTGCGACGCCTAGCTACTCAAGTCAACTAAAATGCCAACGGCTGCACCGCTATCGAGTTAACGCTGGCAAACATTGGGTCCAATGTGACCAGGTCAATACTGTATTGTTGGGCGAGAGGGGGTAATGCGTCACTGCTGATTCAGAGGAGATGGAATGTTTTCTCCAGCAGCCAAGGGATCTACAACAGCAACAGGCGTGCACGCACATATGCACGCACACGAGTACACACACACACAGACAAACATGGACACACAACACAAACAGGAGGAGGATTTGAAGTTGTACTCTGGAACCCGATCACAAAGTCAGCTTGGACCACAGATTCTCCTCTGCTCTCCCCAATCCGGTTGAATTCCTTTCCACTATAGAGAGAGAGCTTCATCCCTGCTCCATTTCACCTCAAAGTCTGTTACTACAGCATCCACCTCTGTCCTGTTTTGCCAGTGTAAGAGGTTTGCTGGTTGCCTGGCTTCCTCTACACTTGGACTAACATGGACTATGTTCAGTATCCCTGAGAGATACTGGGGGAAGTTGGAGGGTGGGGGGATGGTAGAAAACCTGGGGCACAACCACATCTCTTAGGACTAGAGCTTAGTGGAGCCTGGGAGACAAAAAGAGACCCGCTTTGAGCTACTGGGCTGAGCTGAGCTCAGACATGGAGGGGGGTGGCATGGGACTGTAGGGGGGGGGGGGTTGGGGGAAATGAAGGTTGGAACGAACGTCAGGCAAGTTGAAGGTCCTGGAAACATGTCCCCGAGTCTGGTGAAGTGAAGGTCTGGAGAGATATGTGTTAACAACAGTTGCTTTTATGTAGTTTTGATTTGGCAGTGGCACATATACAGTGTATCCTTTAATCCCACTGGGGAAACAACTGGTTAACCAACATTGTTTCCAATTCATTTCAACACAAATAATCAATGTGGAAAAATAATTGGGTAAAAAAAGGGCTTTTAGCATTTTGTTCACCCAACCTAAATCCAATGACATGGTACATTTTCTTGTTGATTTCACATTGAATTCATGTTAGTTGACAACTCAACCAAATTTAAATGAAAATGATAAATTGATTGAGTGTCTTTGCCCAGTGGGATGTTATCTCTTATCTGAGAGGGTGGCCTGGGTCTGTATTCCACCATTTCTCTAGACCTCACTCACTCACACAACACAATGGACTCTACAGAGCTGAGAATCCCATTCGCTTATCACTGATCTACGATAACACTAACCCAACACTGCAATGCATGACATTACATTGCACTCAAACCCTTTGTCTCAAATAGGATCTAATTGTCTTTATTTAAAGTTATTGTAACTATTCTACATTTCTTAAGACAACGGTGCCACGTGTACACATTCCACAAAGTGAACTATGCGCTACAAAAACAAGGATGAACCCTTCTTCTCATGTATTCTCAACGGTGCACTCCACAAACACAATGACCACAGTAGTGCAAAGAGGCAAAACAACATAGAAATGCTCATCGGTTTTATACCAGGCGCTACCCACCCTCACTGGCTCTGGCTATTTCTCTCTCTGCCTGCCTGCCAGACTGGCACGATGCTAATTAGAGAGGCTGTGAGGGTGAATTTGAGAGGAGAGTGGGATTAGCTCGATAAGTATCAGGAATACACAGGGACGGAAGGAAAGTCATTTCAATTCTAATAATAACAAACTGTTCCAACATTCACACGGATGCATTGCAACAATTTCTCCTCCACAATCTACATAAACGCAATTCATTCCTTTATGGAACCAACATGAAGCCAGACTGGTGGGAACATGCCTGTTGTGTTGGGTGGGCTCTGCTACTGAATCCTAATATGCCATTCTCTCCTGCCACCTAGCATAGAAACTACCTGGTAAATCTCTATTTCATGATACATCTCGGTGTGTTTAACCTAAAGTACATAATACGAATATATCTGTTTTTGATGAATGTGTGACAATATGTCCCTTTCAGTTTTGGGGGATTGACAAGATGGGTCAAGATGGAACTCCGCAAGATTTGGTTGTTCAACATGAAAATAAGACATTCAATAGAAAGTCTATAATCTATTCTGTGACACTATGAGGTAGTGCTGGGATCTCTCCTCAGCCTCTCCATAAAGGCCTCAGAGATCAGAGACAGGGCACCACAGAGACAAACAGAGCCGGATCCTCTACTCTCTGTGTCGCGGCTATCATCAGAAGCCTAGCGCACACTCCAGATAGAGAGAAAAACGTCTTCCCAAATTGATTTCTACGCTTCATAAAAGGCTATGCTTATACCTTATTAGATCCCTCTAACTATAATAGCTACATGCAGAATGTTTATTGGTAATGAAAGGGGATCTATGTGACAGATTCGCTAAGCGAGCCAGCCAGCGCCGCCACCGCTCAGATGAGTCTCCCCAGAAGAGGTAGAGTCGGCCTCGTAAACACTTCAGCCTAAATAGAAGAGAATGTAATTCACTTCATGTGTGAGGAGGAGAGGAGCACTGATTTACAACGCTAAGGCCCAGGGTCTGGCCCCCCTCCCTCTGTTCTCTACCCTCCCTCGCTCAACAGCAACCCCCCTCCACCTGGCCCAAACTTCTGAAGGATAGACACAAGTGATGCCCTTTTCTCTTCTTAATAGTCTTTGGAAGGACTCCACTGCCTGGTCCAGTCAGGAATGAGTGTTTTATTTCAGATGCAGAATGGCAGCACAGAGAGTGGGGCTCAGAGCAGGAGACAGGTAGCTAGATTTATAGGGACAGGTAGCTAGATTTATAGGGACAGGTCGCTAGATTTATAGGGACAGGTCGCTAGATTTATAGGGACAGGTAACTAGATTTATAGGGACAGGTAGCTAGATTTATAGGGACGGGTAGCTAGATTTATAGGGACAGGTAGCTAGATTTATAGGGGCGGGTAGATAGATTTATAGGGACGGGTAGTGAGATTTATAGGGACGGGTAGCAAGATTTATTGGGACGGGTAGCTAGATTTATAGGGACGGGTACCTAGATTTATAGGGACGGGTAGCTAGATTTATAGGGACGGGTACCTAGATTTATAGGGACAGGTAGCTAGATTTATAGGGACGGGTAGCTAGATTTATAGGGACAGGTAGCTAGATTTATAGGGGCGGGTAGATAGATTTATAGGGACGGGTAGTGCGATTTATAGGGACGGGTACCTAGATTTATAGGGACAGGTAGCTAGATTTATAGGGACGGGTAGCTAGATTTATAGGGACAGGTAGCTAGATTTATAGGGACGGGTAGCTAGATTTATAGGGACAGGTAGCTAGATTTATAGGGGCGGGTAGATAGATTTATAGGGACGGGTAGTGAGATTTATAGGGACGGGTAGCAAGATTTATTGGGACGGGTAGCTAGATTTATAGGGACGGGTACCTAGATTTATAGGGACGGGTAGCTAGATTTATAGGGACGGGTAGCTAGATTTATAGGGACGGGTAGCGAGATTTATAGGGACGGGACACTAGATTTATAGGGACAGGTAGCCTGGAACAAATGGCTGTGAGATATGGATCAGATCCCCTAATTTGTTAGTTGGGGTGATAAAACAGTGGGCTGGGAAAGGGCTGCTGGGAGCTGCTGGGAGATGTGTTTTAGGTGGTGGTGGGCCTGATGAAGATGGATGAGATAGTGTGGCACAAGATGGCAGGCAGGAAGGGAGGAGAGGGGGTTTGGGTTGGCTGAGTTTATGGGGCAGTGAGTTTGGGCTGTGGAGTCACTGGTAAACCAAACACTTGTCACTTCTCGTTAAACCAGGAGTCCTCCTGAGCACGTTCCACACAAGAGCTCTCCGCTTGGAGTGGGCCCATATACCCTCACAGATAATAGTTACTTTTACTGACTGCAGTGTAAACCACACACCCTGCTTTATAGATGATCACCTAGAGATCAAAAACAACTAACAGGGTAAGCCGTAACCACCACCTCAAATACTACTCAAATCTTTAAGACCTTACAACACCGCCCTTCTGCTGGGTTTCTCCCTCAGCGCACTGCCCTCTCAGCCTCCCCACTCGTTGACATCTGGAAGATGCGTCATTGCAGCTGTGCTGGAGTAGGTCAGCTCTCAGGCCAAAGGTTCTTCAGTCCTGCCCAGAGATGGGACCATTTGGGTACCTATGTGAAAACCAGCTGGCTGACATCTTCAAAACGCACTGACACTAAAACTGTCAAGTTCACACACCAAAATCCATCCTTTGGCTTTTTTTAAATGTATTGATTGAATTTGGAGCAGTTTTAGAGCAGAGGCTTCACCAAGTTGTTCTTATATCAACATGTCTCCAGTGGTCAGTGTGGTTGTTTTATTGAGGATGTGTCTGAGGACTTTGGCAGGTTGATGAGGAGCAGGGTAAGAGCAGGTTGATGAGGAGCAGGGTAAGAGCAGGTTGATGAGGAGCAGGGTAGGAGAGGGTAAGAGCAGGTTGATGAGGAGCAGGGTAAGAGCAGGTTGATGAGGAGCAGCAGGTTGATGAGGAGAGCAGGTTGATGAGGAGCAGGGAAAGAGCAGGTTGATGAGGAGCAGGGAAAGAGCAGGTTGATGAGGAGCAGGGAAAGAGCAGGTTGATGAGGAGCAGGGTAAGAGCAGGTTGATGAGGAGCAGGGTAAGAGCAGGTTGATGAGGAGCAGGGTAAGAGCAGGTTGATGAGGAGCAGGGTAAGAGCAGGTTGATGAGGAGCAGGGGTATGAGGAGAGCAGGTTGATGAGGAGCAGGGTAAGAGCAGGTTGATGAGGAGCAGGGTAAGAGCAGGTTGATGAGGAGCAGGGTAAGAGCAGGTTGATGAGGAGCAGGGTAAGAGCAGGTTGATGAGGAGCAGGGTAAGAGCAGGTTGATGAGGAGCAGGGTAAGAGCAGGTTGATGAGGAGCAGGGTAAGAGCAGGTTGATGAGGAGCAGGGTAAGAGCAGGTTGATGAGGAGCAGGGTAAGAGCAGGTTGATGAGGAGCAGGGTAAAGAGCAGGTTGATGAGAGCAGGGAGGTTGATGAGGAGCAGGGTAAGAGCAGGTTGATGAGGAGCAGGGAAAGAGCAGGTTGATGAGGAGCAGGGTAAGAGCAGGTTGATGAGGAGCAGGGTAAGAGCAGGTTGATGAGGAGCAGGGAGCAGGTTGATGAGGAGCAAGAGCAGGTTGATGAGGAGCAGGGTAAGAGCAGGTTGATGAGGAGCAGGGTAAGAGCAGGTTGATGAGGAGCAGGGTAAGAGCAGGTTGATGAGGAGCAGGGTAAGAGCAGGTTGATGAGGAGCAGGGTAAGAGCAGGTTGATGAGGAGCAGGGTAAGAGCAGGTTGATGAGGAGCAGGGTAAGAGCAGGTTGATGAGGAGCAGGGTAAGAGCAGGTTGATGAGGAGCAGGGTAAGAGCAGGTTGATGAGGAGCAGGGTAAGAGCAGGTTGATGAGGAGCAGGGTAAGAGCAGGAGAAGAGCAGGTTGATGAGGAGCAGGGTAAGAGCAGGTTGATGAGGAGCAGGGTAAGAGCAGGTTGATGAGGAGCAGGAGAAGAGCAGGTTGATGAGGAGCAGGGAAAGAGCAGGTTGATGAGGAGCAGGGTAAGAGCAGGTTGATGAGGAGCAGGAGAAGAGCAGGTTGATGAGGAGCAGGGTAAGAGCAGGTTGATGAGGAGCAGGGTAAGAGCAGGTTGATGAGGAGCAGGGTAAGAGCAGGTTGATGAGGAGCAGGGTAAGAGCAGGTTGATGAGGAGCAGGGGTTGATGAGGAGCAGGGTAGGTTGATGAGGAGCAGGGTAAGAGCAGGTTGATGAGGAGCAGGGAAGAGCAGGTTGATGAGGAGCAGGGTAAGAGCAGGTTGATGAGGAGCAGGGTAAGAGCAGGTTGATGAGGAGCAGGGTAAGAGCAGGTTGATGAGGAGCAGGGTAAGAGCAGGTTGATGAGGAGCAGGGTTGATGAGGAGCAGAGCAGGTTGATGAGGAGCAGGGTAAGAGCAGGTTGATGAGGAGCAGGGTAAGAGCAGGTTGATGAGGAGCAGGGTAAGAGCAGGTTGATGAGGAGCAGGGTAAGAGCAGGTTGATGAGGAGCAGGGTAAGAGCAGGTTGATGAGGAGCAGGGCAGGTAAGAGCAGGTTGATGAGGAGCAGGGAAAGAGCAGGTTGATGAGGAGCAGGGAAAGAGCAGGTTGATGAGGAGGGAAAGAGCAGGTTGATGAGGAGCAGGGAAAGAGCAGGTTGATGAGGAGCAGGAGAAGAGCAGGTTGATGAGGAGCAGGGTAAGAGCAGGTTGATGAAGAGCAGGAGAAAAGCAGGTTGATGAGGAGCAGGGTAAGAGCAGGTTGATGAGGAGCAGGAGAAGAGCAGGTTGATGAGGAGCAGGGAAAGAGCAGGTTGATGAGGAGCAGGGTAAGAGCAGGTTGATGAGGAGCAGGGTAAGTCTTTGGTGTTCAGATGCAATGGGGCAGTGCTCTAGCAGAGCCAATGAAAAAAACACACATGACTCCTGAAAATGAAACAAAGCTACAATGGGCTCCATAGTCCGTCTAAAATCCTCCTCCCAACTACCTTGCCAAACCGCTGAGCAACATTGAAGACCGATGGTCATTATTTACTTTGGTTAACTAGAGTCAGTTTCTTGGGGTGACCTTCTCAGAAAATTCCGTTTGGTTTGATCTTTGGATACTTTCAAAGCGTTTCAAAATTAGATGATGAGGGAAACTGCATTAACAAATTATGTCCATGATTTAAATACTTCAGGTTTTCACATGACATCATTTAGCTCTATTATCTCGCAGGAGAGAAAAAGTGTCCCTTTAGTTTTCAACCCTGTTCATTTTTTCCCTTCATTTTTAGACTTCAAATTACCATCAATTTCCAGAAATACTCGAAAGAGGCAAATGCCTGAAGGGATTCTCTCTAATATGTCAATGTAATTGACCTACAAATATGGTTGTGAAGTGCCTGGAACATGGACAAGACAGAGGACTGTCTATGCTCTGTAACCCAAGGGTTCCCAGTGGGGTAGATGGAAATTATTACTATTTTTATGTGTATTAAACAACAGATTAACTGAATTTGGGGTCAATGAAAAAAGTTTAGTGGGTGCGATACAATAGAATGTAATATTATTCATCCAAAATGTATGTTCTTGACCCTTAGAAGCACATGGGCCTGGGAGGCTCACGGGATATTGGTATCCACAGTATTATTCCCAGAAAAGTATCATTGTATCCCCCCCCCATTTTTGTTGTTGACATAATCCACTGTCATTTAAGTTTGAAAACTGCAATATTTTCTCTCTGTCCCATGGCAAAATGTGTAGAATTGCAGGAAATGAGCTTTAAAACTGCAGCATTTTCACTGTGATGCAAAGAGAAGGGAGCTTTTAAAAAAACAATCCCAGGGCCCGAGACTGAATTGGTGCAGCCAAGCACTGCAGAAGTCATAGTCAAAAACTATATTTTTATCACACTCTGAAGTAGGTGTTGTGTTCTGATATTATGAGGGTGTCCACAATAAATTTGCTATTGCTAAAGTGGTCCCCTAAACAAAACAATTTGGGAACCCCTGCTCTAGCCTACATGGCACTCTGCTCAACCAATCTTACATAGGTTTGCTGGGTCTTTTCATCTTCGAGACCAATCACAATGAGCTTCACAAAGCTCCACTCTACAGGGTCTAAATTCAAAAATCTGGCCAAATGACATTGCAAATACGAAGCATTGTAACCCATCTGTCATAACTCAAATTATATTAGACATGCATGTCTTTTCCAGATGTATTTCATGAGACATGCTCTGCACTGTAATGGAGGAGAATCTTCAGAGAAAGAGAATCATCAAACAATAACTGAAAGACCTTCCTTTCTCACGTTCAATTGTGCCTCATAAGCATATTTGAAACATTCTGAAATGTAATATAGTGCAAGAAAATATGCATGAGATAAATCTCTCAGCATCCTCCACCGAGTGCTGCAGTAACCAGTTAGACGTCTTTCTGTTTGGAGGCTTTGCGAGACAGACAAAGCCATGTGTGGAATCAGTTACCCCTAACCGCATGTTTGGAGTGTGAGGAACAGTTAGCGCGCGGGGTGGTTCAGAGTTTGGGAGGTTCAAGGGGAGTGAGCGAGGGGTTGTGGTAAGAAGAGAGGGTTGCCCTTTTTTTACTAGCATCTGATTGATTCATGTTGTTGTCAGGGCATGAGGTCCCTGGAGAGGATGAGGGACCCTCCATTATATGCACATGGTTTTACAAGCGGCGGCAGGCTTGGAAGTGAGAGATGCTGGCCAAAGGCCGAAATGAGAAATCCATCAGGAATGCATTTCCTCTCTCTCTCCCTCTCTTTGTCTCACTCTCTTTCTCATCTCCTCTCTTTCTCTCCCTCCCTCCCTTCTGAACAGCTGCTGCTATAACTCTACTGTATTTTCCTTCAGTGTTACATAAAACCACATGGTACACAAGCTGTCATGCAGGTCCTGTGGAGTCTTGGGTGTAAAACAATGGAGCCTCCCCTGTCAAGGCCTTCTTAGAACAGATGAGGACTCACAGACACAACTCCCAGGTGAGGTGAGGAGGTCAAATATGGGTCAAAAAGACCTGCACTTGGATGAATGAATATTGTCGCTAGTAACTCTACATACCTCTTGCACAATCTTCAAATTTTGCTGCCTTAAAATTTAATCTAAAAAGGAATGAAATGGGATTTGTTTTGCCTCCGATCTACACAACATACTCCACAGTTCCGTAGTGAAAGAGAGGTTAAAGAAAATGTTCCAAGTGATACAATGAAGATGTCTTGATTGTTTGTCTTCACACCCCAGAGTTAATACTTGAAGGAAGAACCTTGGGCAGCCATTACAGCTGTTCATCATTTTGAATAAGATGATACCAATTTTGCACAACTCTTAGGGCAACATACAGTATATCCATTGCTTTTGTCAAAATGGTTTTAAGCTCAGTACATTTGGATGGGAATCATTGATTGGAAGCTATATTCAAACGTTGCCTCCGATTTTAAAGCAGATTCAGCAGATTCAACACCTCTTGGAAAGCCATTCCCCCACCCCCCCTAATAAAACTATGTCAGTGTTAGATTTTCTCTGGGAAGACAACGCAATCAAGATGCCTTTTTTATTATTATTAGTAGTAGTCATTTTTGTATTATTTTGATATTATTATTTCACTTTGAAAATGTAGAGTAAGTTGTGTAGATGGGTAGATTTGTATTATTTCGTAAGATTATAGCAGGATATAAAAACTGAAGTTTGTCATGTACAGTTGTGGCCAAAAGTTTTGAGAATTATATAAATATTAATTTTCACCGTCTGCTGCCTCAGTTTGTATGATGGGAATTTGCATATACTCCAGAATGTTATGAAGAGTGATCAGATGAATTGCAATTAATTGCAGTCCCTCTTTGCCATGCAAATGAACTGAATCACCAAAAAACATTTCAGCCCTGCCACAAAAGGACCAGCTGACATCATGTCAGTGATTCTCTCGTTAACACAGGTGTGAGTGTTGACGACGACAAACTCTGTCATGGTGATTGAGTTTGAATAACAGACTGGAAGTTTCAAAAGGAGGGTGGTGCTTGGAATCATTGTTCTTCCTCTGTCAACCATGGTTACCTGCAAGGAAACACGGGCCGTCTTCATTGCTTTACACAAAAAGGGCCTCACAGGCAAGGATATTGCTGCCAGTAACATTGCACCTAAATCAACCATTTTTCGGATCATCAAGAACTTCAAGGAGAGTGGTTCAATTGTTGTGAAGAAGGCTTCAGGGCGCCCAAGAAAGTCCAGCAAGCACCAGGACCATCTCCTGAAGTTGATTCAGCTGCTGGATCAGGGCACCACCAGTACAGAGGTTGCTCAGGAATGGCAGCAGGCAGGTGTGAGTGCATCTGCACGCACAGTGAGGCAAAAACCTTTGGAGGATGGCCTGGTGTCAAGAAGGGCAGAAAATAAGCCACTTCTCTCCTGGAAAAACATCAGGGACAGACTGATATTCTGCAAAAGGTACAGGGATTGGACTGCTCAGGACTGGGGTAAAGTCATTTTCTCTGATGATTCCCCTTTCCAATTGTTTGGGGCATCTGGAAAAAAGCTTGTCCAGAGAAGAAAAGGTGAGCGCTACCATCAGTCCTGTGTCATGCCAACATTAAAGCATCCTGAGACCATTCATGTGTGGGGTTGCATCTCAGCCAAGGTTGTGGGCTCACTCACAATTTTGCCTAAGAACACAGGCATGACTAAAGAATGGTACCAACACATCCTCCGAGAGCAACTTCTCCCAACCATCCAGGAACAGTTTGGTGACAAACAATGCCTTTTCCAGCATGATGGAGCACCTTGACATAAGGCATAAGTGATAACTAAGCGGCTAAGGGAACAAAACATCAATATTTTGGGTCTAAGGCCAGAAAACTCCCCAGACCTTAATCCCATTGAGAACTTGTGGTCAATCCTCAAGAGGCGGGTGAACAAACAAAAACCCACAAATTCAGACAAACTCCAAGCATTGATTATGCAAGAATGGGCTGCCATCAGTCAGGATGTGGCCCAGAAGTTAATTGACAGCATGCCAGGGCAGATTACAAAGGTCTTGAAAAAGAAGGGTCAACACTGCAAATATTGACTATTTGCATCAACCTCATGTAATTGTCAATAAAATCCTTTGACACTTATGAAATGCTTGGAATTATACTTCAGTATTCCATAGTAACATCTGACAAAAATATCTAAAGTCACTGAAGCAGCAAACCTTGTGGAAATTAAAATTTGTGTCATTCTCAAAACTTTTGGCCATGACAGTACAGGAAAACAGTGCTTTAGATTAGTGTGATAAACACCTGGATAATGCTCAGCAGCCATGACAGAGTGTGTGTGGCATTGACTGTTTGTGTGTCTAACTAACCTGCACGCGGGCCTCAGTGAGCTTGGTCCTCTGGGCCAGCTCTTCCCTGGTGTAGATGTCTGGGTAGTGTGTCCTCTCAAAGGCCTTCTCCAGCTCCTCAAGCTGCTCGGCTGTGAAGGTGGTGCGGCTGCGACGCTGCTTCCTCTTCAGGGGAAGGTCCGGCTCCGACTCCACATCTGAACCCTCGTCTGTACGATTACCTAGGCCAAAGGGGAAGAGAGAGAAGAGGGGAAGAGCCAGCTCAGTTAATATTAGGAAATACACTAAAATAATACAAGGGAATTTAGTAACAATGGAAAGGAAGTCCATTTTACTGGTTAGTTATTTATCTCTTCAGTTGTCTTTATTTTTTAATTTTTAATTTAACCTTTATTTAACCAGGTAGGCCAGTTGAGAACACCTTTATTTAACCAGGTAGGCCAGTTGAGAACACCTTTATTTAACCAGGTAGGCCAGTTGAGAACACCTTTATTTAACCAGGTAGGCCAGTTGAGAACACCTTTATTTAACCAGGTAGGCCAGTTGAGAACACCTTTATTTAACCAGGTAGGCCAGTTGAGAACAAGTTCTCATTTACAACTGAGACCTGACCAAGATCAAGCAAAGCAGTGCGACACAAACAACACAGAGCTTCACATGGAATAAACCAATGCACAGTCAATAACACAAAAGGATCTATATACAGTGTGTGCAAATGTAGTAAGGTTAGGGAGGTAAGGCAATAAATAGGCCATAAGGAAAAAATAATTTAATTTAGCATTAAAACTGGAGTGATAGATGTGCAGATCATGATGTGCAGGTAGAGATACTGGTGTGCAAAAGAGCAAAAAATGAATAACAATATGTGCATGAGGTAGTTGGGTGTGCTATTTACAGATGGGCTGCTGTGTCTGTGTTTACCCTCAAGCCTCTGTTCTGACAGCAATCAGTCACATTTTTTGTTAATGAACCTAAATAATTGAAAAAGGCAATAAAAAGTAGGGCTGTGACGATACCAGTATCACAATATGTTTTCCATGGCGAAATAAATGTGACTCTGGATGACAACATGATGATAATGATTTTCCAACATTAGGGCTGTTTTCCTAAAGAAGTGAAATCCACTTTGTGCTTTGTTTCCATGTCACGATACTAACGAGTATCGCGGTACTGTTATCATCGCAGGCCTAATTAAAAGGATGGATGAAACCCTGAAATGGTCAATACAAGCCCTAAAAGCCACTTTTAGTAGTTTAGGGGCACAACCCACATCAGAGGCTGTCGCTTGAGGGGGAGAGGCTGCAAAGAAGCTTCAAATGACAGCTTTCCCTCTCTCCGAGCACAACAGAGCAAATATTATCTTAATCTGTGGATATTTATACAGTATATAAGAGGCCTGATACCCAAACCTGCCTTGAGAGAGAGAGAGAGAGAGCGGGGGAGAGAGGCGCCAGAGGCTGGAGGCAGAGGGCCGCAGGCGGTTGGGGGCAGGATGGGAGGGGGCGCTGGATGGAAGGGTTAATCTACCCAGGCCACCTTGCTGTTCCTCACCACACTATTCTCTCACAATGGCCCAGGGCACACTGCTGCTCAAAGGAACAGTACAGCCAGAATATACAGAACACTACAACAATATCACACCATAACCATTCAGTCCCATATTCTGTCTTTCTATGATACTGCTGTCAAGAAATGAATTACAATATATCTTACAGTACTTTTATGCATTCAACTAAGCTGCTGCATTTTCGCTAGAGGAATATAGATACTGCACAAAGCCATCCAATCCTGGCCAAGAGGAATGTTTCTGACAGTGAATATGTATTACCACAGCACATTACCATTAGAACTGAATTTAGGAAATTGCATCATTTTCACCTCCTCTGCATGTCTATTCAAACTACATGGCCCTTTTCATTTCCTGTTATAAAATGCATATTTTCACAAATGTGCTCATTGAGACATTGACAAGCCAGTGTTGCTCTAGGCCTAGCTGGATTGCATCATACATGTACAGTCCAGGAGGAGAGAGGGGTGAAGAACAACAAATGAGAGATAGTCTATAGAACCAAACTCATTGTCCCTTACAGAAACGCTTTCTCCCCAACTATAATGACAACCATAACGGTCTTCGGAAAGTTAGCCCAGGTGAATCCCCTGTATTGGCTATGGGCACAACTAAGCTCAGTTCAACAAAGCCCTCTCGAATGTTTCAGCATACCACATGGACAAACTGAAGCCAAAATAGCCTTCAAATAACAACTGTGAGAATAAAAGAGGAACCAAATCTGGCTGGGTCTCAAGGCCGGCTCTGGAGTTTAATTAAACAAGGAATTATGGGATTATATGGAGACTATCATTACAGGCCACTCGATGAGTCTTCTGAGAACGTCTTTTTGTCCCCCTGAGCTCACGCCTAACGATTCTCTGCGGATTACATGCGGCCGCAGGACATGAGGCCGCATTCATTAAATCAATTCTTTCGTCTAACCCTTTTTAATAAAGATTGATTCCCCAACACTGGCTCCCACTTTTGTAGAGAACAGCCTTGAACATACAATGTTGAATATGTACATATATGGCATATTCCTTTGTTGGTTTTCATGAGGATGCGCATAGCGATTTGCCGCTAACTCGCCATGACAACACTTGAGACTGGCACAGCGGTCTATAGATCACTTTTCAAAGTCACCTCTGTGTCCTACAGGGCGGGGGCAAGGGTGGGGGGAAAGGGGGGCCATGCGGGCAGAGTGGAGGGCTGCTCCAACGGTTTAAAACCAGACACCACAGAATTCTACTTGATTTATTCTATTTTGCTCATATTTCTCTTCCTTTGTTTATCTATGTGATCGGATGGACAGTTGCGTAAGTGGATATAGGCTAGCCAGTACTTAAAATATTTCAAAAAGGAATCCTCCCCCTATACTCCAATGTTAGCATTTACAAACAAACTGCATGACAAACAAGACTAATGAGTATGTACTGCCACCTGTCATTGAGCCCTGGTTATAGTGACATGTGTCACGGCACACGCAGCCAACACGTTTGTTTGCGTGCATGAACTACCGTCCAGCAAGCAGCAAGCTCTCGGTGAAGGTCAACAACCCTATTAGATGTGAGTTTGGGAAACAGGGATGTGAGAAGCAAACCTCATCTCTATCCAGACGACATTTTGCTGAACGGGATGCCAAGATTCATCAACAACACTGGGGCCCCCACATGTACCAAAATGGGTTGTGACAGAAACAGAATTTCAGTTAAATGCACTGTATGGTTCCTCTCATTGTTGGTGCAACACAGAGTTGCATGGCTGTCTGGTTAACATATTTTACTGGCCACCCTATTTTCAGGTAAAACCCTTCAGCAGACAACATAAGAGTATCTACATAAACAAACAAGTCAAATTATAATGACACTGCGTGGATTACACAGTATCCACATCATTTAATTTAAATATGTCTAACATGTTCTACTTTATTCAAACAGCTGGAAACAAAGGGGGAGACAGGCAAGCAGGAGAGCAGACAGGCAAGCAGGAGAACAGACAGGCAAGCAGGACAACAGACAGGCAAGCAGGAGAGCAGACAGGCAAGCAGGAGAACAGACAGGCAAGCAGGAGAACAGACAGGCAAGCAGGAGAGCAGACAGGCAAGCAGGAGAGTAGACAGGCAAGCAGGAGAACAGACAGGCAAGCAGGAGGGCAGACAGGCAAGCAGGAGAGCAGTAGCAAGGGTAGACACTGGGACTGAACCCCGGTCTTGTGACTGGCCGGGAGCGTTACCGATAGATCACGGGCTCTGCACCAAATCTTTTTATTTAGTGGTTGTTTGATATTTATAGATGCAGTGCCTCTCGGGCCTAAATTATGGAAGAATAAACACTTACTATCTGTTTCCCAGACAACAAAGCTTTTGAATTTGAATACCACATGTCTCCTTGGTTTACAAATCTGTCCATGTTGATACAGGACAAAACGGTGGATGATTAGCCTACTACCTTGGAATAAACTCAATCCCTGTGGGCGTTGAGGTCAATTCTCTAACATTTCTTGCTGCTTTAAAACAATAAGGTACATCCTGATTAGACCTGGGTATAATGCCTCAGCTGTAATTCCATTGGAAGGTTCTGGGGATATTGATAAAGCACTCGTGCCTCATCAGTTATCATAGCAATTAGGGCCTAATTATGTATACCATCCAGTGGGTATGATTAGACAGCCGTGTATCCTCCTTCAGGGCCCTCAGAGGGCCTGCTCAATATTGATTTAAAAATACAGCTTTGTTTAAACAGAAATGAACCAGATATTGACGAGGTCTTCTAAATCAGAAACCATTTTTTATGTTTCAAGTAACAAGAGGAGACAAGTAAACATATTATACTGGAAGAGCCAATTGTTTTACTGACATAATTTAATTGAATATCTTTACTTATGAATGGAGCCATATGTTTGCCAAAGAGATTGTTTAAGCTCTCTGTTACCTCTTTCAAAAATCACAGCTTTTTCACAAAGCACTACTATTTCTAACAATATCCATAGTGAGACAGAATGTCAACTCAGGTCAGAACACAACCAACAAAAGTGGTCTTGTCTCTGAGAAGCTGAGCAGTTGGTTAATAGTTTAGCGGTGAGTTTAGTGTGAGGTTTAAAGATGGTCCTCCCTCTCTCCTGATGCTCCTCACTGCTGACCCCACGGTCTGCTCAGAGCTCAGACTGCAGGCAGATGGAATACTCATCACGCAAACCTCTCCAAACCCCCTCCCGGACAGCCCGCTAACCCTATGGACTGTTCTTCTCTTTCTCCCATCCTCCTTCTGAGGAGCTCCTACTCTCTCTTTCCCCCCTGGGAGACAGGCTGAGGTAATATGGCTTAGATGGACCTTAGATGGATTGCTGTCCAAGGCTGTACAGTCAATAAAGACTGCTGGCTCCAATGCTCCACAAGAACATTATGCTATAATAAACGACAAGCTCTACAATAGCAATGTCGATTAGCAGTGAAGGGGACAGAGAAAACATACAATGACAGTGTAGAAAATGATCACAAAGAAACAGAATCTAGGCTCCAACACCCACAGCTATAACTGATCCCCACAACACTACAACACAGGAGGCTAATAGTACCGCTTCAACATGGCAACACAAAATTCCTCAATGCCAAGATGTCTAATATGGTCCAATTTTAACTAATATAATCACATCAACATTGTGTCAGTGAATATTTATGTAATATATTTAAAATATAGGTCAGAAAGTGATACTTGTATTATGCATGGTAGAACTGGGAGGTGTTTAATGATAACAGGTGGTTAAGAAGCCTCCGTGATGACACATGGGGTGGAAGCATCAGTCTTCGTCTCTCAGATTGCCTCTGAGTCAGTATTAGCTCAAACTTATGGTGTGTATCCTCCTCCCTGTCCCATGCAGGGCGTTTCTGATACCAGAACCAATGGCCTCAATATCAGCTATACCTTTCCAAACTACCCAAGACAGAGGGACAAAAACAGACAGGGATTTGGCAGTGCAGCATTAGCTCATAATGGCTCATTTTGAAAAGCATATTAGTTCCAGCATAATTACAATCAGGCCTCACGCTCAGTGTTCTGCAGGAATTCACAGGACCAGCCTCAGAGCACCCAGTCACACCAGTTGACTGTGACTGACAGCACATTTTGTTTATTGGTAGTCTTTTTTTCATTCATTCCCACAGGACGAAAATAACATCCCATCTTTTCTCTCTATTTATGTTTACTTGTGTATTTTGTGCATGCCTTTTGTCGTAGTTGATGTTGCAATTATACTTTTTGTCAGTCGGAGGGGAGGAATATCAAAAGGCCTAATTATGCAAACAGGCCCTGTGATAAGCAGCAAACGCCTGAGATGGGATCTGCTATCTCTGACATCCATCTGTCTCTGTGCTGTCTCCTGCTCCAGGCCTGAATATACACATCTCTTCCTGTCACCAAGACTGCATGGGATTCAACCCCAGATACTGGAGAGGAGGGATGTTCATGCAGCAACATCAAATAGCTGACAACTTCTCCATTACAATTTGTCAGAGAATGGGGCAGTATTTCTCCTGAATGCACTACCCTGTGTGTCCCTTGGTGTTGCGAAGTTAGGAGAGCCATAGGAGATGATTCAGTTGTGCAACTGGAGGATGGATTTAACATAGAAACAGTATAGTACTCCATGAAAATAAACCTTACAGTATTCCATGAAAACAAACCTTGTAGTACTCCATGAAGACAAACCTTGTAGTACTCCATGAAAACAAACCTTGTAGTATACTCTATGAAAACAAACCTTGTCGTACTCCATGAAAACAAACCTTGTAGTACTCTATGAAAACAAACCTTGTAGTACTCCATGAAAACAAACCTTGTAGTACTCCATGAAAACAAACCTTGTAGTACTCCATGAAAACAAACCTTGTAGTACTCTATAAAAACAAACCTTGTAGTACTCCATGAAAACAAACCTTGTAGTACTCCATGAAAACAAACCTTGTAGTACTCTATGAAAACAAAATGTATAGTACTCTATGAAAACAAACCTTGTAGTACTCCATGAAAACAAACCTTGTAGTACTCTATGAAAACAAAACGTATAGTACTCCATGAAAACAAACCTTGTAGTACTCTATGAAAACAAACCTTGTAGTACTCTATGAAAACAAACCTTGTAGTACTCTATGAAAACAAAATGTATAGTACTCTATGAAAACAAACCTTGTAGTACTCTATGAAAACAAACCTTGTAGTACTCTATGAAAAACAAACTCTATGTATAGTACTCTATGAAAACAAACCTTGTAGTACTCCATGAAAACAAACCTTGTAGTACTCTATGAAAACAAACCTTGTAGTACTCCATGAAAACAAACCTTGTAGTACTCTATGAAAACAAAACGTATAGTACTCCATGAAAACAAACCTTGTAGTACTCCATGAAAACAAACCTTGTAGTACTCCATGAAAACAAACCTTGTAGTACTCCATGAAAACAAACCTTGTAGTACTCCATGAAAACAAACCTTGTAGTACTCCATGAAAACAAACCTTGTAGTACTCTATAAAAACAAACCTTGTAGTACTCCATGAAAACAAACCTTGTAGTACTCCATGAAAACAAACCTTGTAGTACTCTATGAAAACAAAATGTATAGTACTCTATGAAAACAAACCTTGTAGTACTCCATGAAAACAAACCTTGTAGTACTCTATGAAAACAAAACGTATAGTACTCCATGAAAACAAACCTTGTAGTACTCTATGAAAACAAACCTTGTAGTACTCTATGAAAACAAACCTTGTAGTACTCTATGAAAACAAACCTTGTAGTACTCTATGAAAACAAAATGTATAGTACTCTATGAAAACAAACCTTGTAGTACTCTATGAAAACAAAATGTATAGTACTCTATGAAAACAAACCTTGTAGTACTCTATGAAAACAAACCTTGTAGTACTCTATGAAAACAAAATGTATAGTACTCTATGAAAACAAACCTTGTAGTACTCCATGAAAACAAACCTTGTAGTACTCTATGAAAACAAACCTTGTAGTACTCCATGAAAACAAACCTTGTAGTACTCTATGAAAACAAAACGTATAGTACTCCATGAAAACAAACCTTGTAGTACTCCATGAAAACAAACCTTGTAGTACTCCATGAAAACAAACCTTGTAGTACTCCATGAAAACAAACCTTGTAGTACTCCATGAAAACAAACCTTGTAGTACTCTATAAAAACAAACCTTGTAGTACTCTATGAAAACAAAATGTATAGTACTCTATTGAAACAAACCTGGGGAGTCACAGAATAGGAATGCACAGCAGACAATTTTCATGCCCCAGGAATGCTTCCTAATTTTCTGGACAATGGCAGACCGTAAACATTTGTCATTGTGCAAGTTTTTATGGTGCAAAGGACAGCTGGAAGAGTAGTGATGGTGTCTGTGAAGTGTACTCTTTTTTATCACAGTCAAGGGAATATGAAAGTACAAAATCCCAAAACTTATTATCCATAATCCATAAACACAGCAATTGTGTAGAATTGCCAACAACGTCCACCATTTTAAAACATGTTGGCAGTCTTGTTTAAGGGACATACCACTACGCAATACACCATAAATCTGACAATAACTACAACAGGATGACATAGCCCAGAGAGACAGACTTTGTTACATTGTTGTTATTTGCACAAAGACAAAATTAACAAACAAAAGTTGCTGTTTTCTCAGAAAGCGGGTGTATATCAGCTTATGGTCCCAGGAGGATAACCCCTATACTAATGATGTCTCTATTACTACACACCTAATGGTCCCAGGAGGATAATCCCTATACTAATGATGTCTCTATTACTACACACCTAATGGTCCCAGGAGGATAACCCCTATACTAATGATGTCTCTATTACTACACACCTAATGGTCCCAGGAGGATAACCCCTATACTAATGAAGTCTCTATTACTATACACCTAATGGTCCCAGGAGGATAACCCCTATACTAATGAAGTCTCTATTACTACACACCTAATGGTCCCAGGAGGATAACCCCTATACTAATGATGTCTCTATTACTACACACCTAATGGTCCCAGGAGGATAACCCCTATACTAATGATGTCTCTATTACTACACACCTAATGGTCCCAGGAGGATAACCCCTATACTAATGATGTCTCTATTACTACACACCTAATGGTCCCAGGAGGATAACCCCTATACTAATGATGACTCTATTACTACACACCTGGGACACAGCAACCATAAGGCATAAATAGGAAATGTAATGGATCATGATGCTGGGCATGAGTCTGACACTGAATTACTGAGGTAATAACCTACGTGCACAAACACTGTAAACAAATAAATAAATCAACAAACAAACAATTGATTGTGAAAGCCAGACAATCTCAAGATAATATAAGCAAGAATTAAAGAAGTGAAACCGATAATTCACTCTTTCATTTTGCTTGAATGAGATTCATTTTGCTTGAATGAGACTTAACTTGAATGAGATTCAGTAAAGTCAAACTGAACAAACACTAGCGTATTTCCAAATAGTTCCTGAGGATCCAGGAATAATATTTCCTGGTTAGAGGGTTGGAGGGGGACATCAGTAAGTCGTCACAGTGCTTGATATTAACATTTGAAATCTGTGCTCCATAGTGTGGCTTTACAATGTAACAGAAAAGCAAAGCTTTTTGAAATGAGAGGACATATTCCCCAAGGAGTGGTTGACAGAGGATGCAGAAATAAGCCCATTAGTTGAAAATGGAGGACCAGGCACCATTTGAAGTTATTTTTCAGGCTGGAACGGCAGCTCCACCCCACCGTTTCCACTCTCCATAACATTTTAACTGGGTGGAAAAAAACACAATTCTGATTTGCAACACTTACGGGAACATGTTTATTGTCTTTGTGCGTGTTAAAAAACGTCCTCAAGCACAATTAAAACAAATGAAGATTGCAGTTGCAAGGCAGATTAAGAGCATAAAATGGGAAATGTTCTGGACATAAGTAGCAGAGGCTAATGGTGATTTTTAAACTAGCAGACCATGGTCAATGTGTCTCATTCATCACTAAGAGAGCTGGGCACACTGCTCTAAACGTAATTACTGTTGCACATTATGGGGGCTATTCCTGTTTTGTAATAAAATTAGCCAGAAATGCTTGTTGTGTTTTCTAATGCCACACATTGGCGTACTGCAACACACTGTCCTGATCTGTGCCAGCTGTCAAACACTGACGATACTGACAGCCAAAGCAAATCGTAAGAAACGTTTTAAAATCAATTCTGAGGAACTGAACAGCACAACCATTATAAAATGCTCTGAGAACACAACAAAGGAAGCCAGATAGCCTGCTGTACTGTATTCATTCATATGTCATATGCATGAATCATTTTCTCTAGCCACTCTCAATTCTACTGTTTGTCAAAACAACAATGGCTTAATTACCCAGGAAAGATCTATTTGTGTCAATGGTTCCAGTTATTACACTCTCCGCCTTCATATTTTGTCATGATTAAAGGCCTGGGATTCATGTGCTGGTCATCACTGCATATTTTCCTCAGCAGCACAAACCATCTAAATATAGTCTACACAGTAGAAACCAAATACAAACCAAACAGGACTGGACAATTGGAAGTGAAAAATAACAACCGATTCCAATATGTTCAACTGAGTGAGACTAAAGATGTATGAACTAGCAATGAATCTTGAGTCAAATTACATGACTGTGAATCACAAGCAAACAATAGCAAATAGATAGACACTCTAAATAGAGAGTGATAGACACTCTAAATACTGAGAGGTTGTATTATATGAAGAGATTTCTAGGTATTCATCAAATCTAGCTCATTTTTGAAGCAAAGTAGATATACGAGAGGCTTTGAAAGGGAAAGGTGAGAGCTGCTGGTTTTACGGGTGCAGTCCTGTAATGCATGCTCTCATATAAAACACTGGTGACAGAGCACTGCTAGCAGGAAACAATAGGAACGTTACAGAGACAGGTGTTCTGTCTAATGGGATCATAAATACTAAAAGAACAGTCTTTTATCTGATGGAAGCTTTAAGGCAGAAATCAAAGATGCCATTGCATGTTGGTTTGGCTCATGATCTGTAAGGCCTGCATAGACATTATCTGTAAGGCCTGCATAGACATGATCTGTAAGGCCTGCATAGACATGATCTGTAAGGCCTGCACAGACATGATCTGTAAGGCCTGCATAGACATGATCTGTAAGGCCTGCATAGACGTGATCTGTAAGGCCTGCATAGACATTATCTGTAGGGCCTGCATAGACATGATCTGTAGGGCCTGCATAGACATGATCTGTAGGGCCTGCATAGACATGATCTGTAGGGCCTGCATAGACATGATCTGTAAGGCCTGCATAGACATGATCTGTAAGGCCTGCATAGACATGATCTGTAAGGCCTGCATAGACTGGCAGACATATCAGTGTGGATGACGGATCACCACCTCAAGCTGAACCTCGGCAAGACGGAGCTGCTCTTCCTCCCGGGGAAGGACTGCCCGTTCCATGATCTCGCCATCACGGTTGACAACTCCATTGTGTCCTCCTCCCAGAGCGCCAAGAACCTTGGCGTGATCCTGGACAACACCCTGTCGTTCTCAACCAACATCAACGCGGTGGCCCGTTCCTGTAGGTTCATGCTCTACAACATCCGCAGAGTACGACCCTGCCTCACACAGGAAGCGGCGCAGGTCCTAATCCAGGCACTTGTCATCTCCCGTCTGGATTACTGCAACTCGCTGTTGGCTGGGCTCCCTGCCTGTGCCATTAAACCCCTTCAACTCATCCAGAACGCCGCAGCCCGTCTGGTGTTCAACCTTCCCAAGTTCTCTCACGTCACCCCGCTCCTCCGTTCTCTCCACTGGCTTCCAGTTGAAGCTCGCATCCGCTACAAGACCATGGTGCTTGCCTACGGAGCTGTGAGGGGAACGGCACCTCAGTACCTCCAGGCTCTGATCAGGCCCTACACCCAAACAAGGGCACTGCGTTCATCCACCTCTGGCCTGCTCGCCTCCCTACCACTGAGGAAGTACAGTTCCCGCTCAGCCCAGTCAAAACTGTTCGCTGCCCTGGCCCCCAATGGTGGAACAAACTCCCTCACGACGCCAGGACAGCGGAGTCAATCACCACCTTCCGGAGACACCTGAAACCCCACCTCTTTAAGGAATACCTAGGATAGGATAAGTAATCCCTCTCACCCCCCCCTTAAGTTTTAGATGCACTATTGTAAAGTGACTGTTCCACTGGATGTCATAAGGTGAATGCACCAATTTGTAAGTCGCTCTGGATAAGAGCGTCTGCTAAATGACTTAAATGTAAATGTAAATGTAAACATGATCTGTAAGGCCTGCAAAGACATGATCTGTAAGGCCTGCATAGACATGATCTGTAAGGCCTGCATAGACATGATCTGTAAGGCCTGCATAGACATGATCTGTAAGGCCTGCTTAGACGTGATCTGTAAGGCCTGCATAGACATGATCTGTAAGGCCTGCTTAGACATGATCTGTAAGGCCTGCATAGACATGATCTGTAAGGCCTGCATAGACATGATCTGTAAGGCCTGCATAGACATGATCTGTAAGGCCTGCATAGACATGATCTGAAAACAGAGAGCGAAAATAATAATGACCGTTTACTGATTCACGGGCCATTCATTTAACAAAATGTATGTGGTCTACTTGTATGTCACTATCCATCAGCATTGAGCAATTAGTATGTGGTTTAAGAGCATGAACAATTCAAAGTACAGTATAATTTTTTTTAATCAAAAACATTACTTGAAATAATTTCATAAAAAGACCTGGTTCAATTTTGATCAAATAATGTAACTTGTCTGTCCCTTTAAGGAAGGGTCCCGTATTCCTCCCTCTGACCCTGACCTCGTCTGCTGGATCGGACAGTGGTATTAGGCCACACCAGGGGCTACTCCCCACTAGTTTGTGATCTCTCAATATCCTGAACGACTACGACCAGTTTATTGCTAGCCAACACTTAATGATGGGTATTTCATGACAACAAACCCCATTGTTACAGGAGGTCATTGGGGTGGGTTGATGTGTGCTTGTTTATTGCTGCAAATGGTGAAGGCTTAGCCAAGGTTATGTTGTTGGCAGCTTCCAAAGAGATATTCTTCAGGGGCTGTTTGTGTTGCTTTAACATTACTGCAGGAACAATGAGTGGCAACCAACAAACACCACAACTACTTACTCCTCCTCGTGAGAGATGCGCAGTAGGGAAACGGAAAGGGGGATACCTAGTCAGTTATACCCCTGAATCAGTACATGCTACACACACCAAAAAGATCAAACAAAAGGCCCCCTATTTTATTTTTCAAGAGCCCTGGAAGAGGGTGTCAAGGGGATATATCAAAGCAAACAATTAAATGAGATTGTTGTCTCCTCCAAAAACAAATACTACAGGTTCCCTAGTACTGAAACCTTTCCAACTAATCTCCACCACTGAGGAGAACCCGTGTCTCTTCTGGTGGCTTGGCCTAGAATCAGCAGTGAGTGAGAAATAAATGGCCTTTAAAAAACATTGCTTTTCTTGTCAAGACAGATACCCACTCAAGAGCAGCAACAGTCCAAATGTCTACTCATTCCCTTTCCAATCCCTCTAGTGTGTTTAAAGTGACACCTCTGTCTCTGTCTAATGAGAGAGAAGGGCTGTGGTCCCCAAGGGCCAGTGGTCCTGTCATCACTGAATGTTGCTTTCCTCTGGACAGCCCAATGATTGTCCACTATCAACGTTAATACCCTCCAACCAGGATTCATTACAGCTCTAAATCTATGAATGAACTAGCCACGGGCTGGAGCAAACCAACCATTAACAAATCACTGGCCACAAAAAGAAATAGGTCTCCAAGGACTCCAGACTATATTGGATTGCCAATACGAACCAAACCACAGACGTTTGAGAAGTTGAGAAAAACAACAGAAGAAGAGAGAAATACTCCAGAGCCCATCATGACTCCACTTGGTAAACTAACACAGTATTGATCGTCTCGTTTTTTGTTTGTTTAGAAAAGCCTCATCCCTGCTAATAGCTGTCTGAGAGTGTAATCTCTCCCTTGTCCTCCCCCTCTTCTATCCTACCCTGCCCACTCCATTGATGTGTTTCTTCTCACTGGGCCTCACATAGTTTGGGTTCAATGGGGCGCTGGGGCTAGGGTAAGGACTGGACTGGGGCTAGGGTAAGGACTGGACTGGGGCTAGGGTAAGGACTGGACTGGGGCTAGGGTAAGGACTGGACTGGGGCTAGGGTAAGGACTGGACTGGGGCTAGGGTAAGGACTGGACTGGGGCTAGGGTAAGGACTGGACTGGGGCTAGGGTAACGACTGGACTGGGGCTAGGGTAAGGACTGGACTGGGGCTAGGGTAAGGACTGGACTGGGGCTAGGGTAAGGACTGGACTGGGGCTAGGGTAAGGACTGGACTGGGGCTAGGGTAAGGACTGGAATGGGGCTAGGGTAAGGACTGGACTGGGGCTAGGGTAAGGACTTGACTGGGGCTAGGGTAAGGACTGGACTGGGGCTAGGGTAAGGACTGGACTGGGGCTAGGGTAAGGGGCACTGGACTGGGGCTAGGGTAAGGACTGGACTGGGGCTAGGGTAAGGACTGGACTGGGGCTAGGGTAAGGGGCACTGGACTGGGGTGCGATTGTGTTGCTAATGTTGACACCTGCCAACTCAGGCCGGGGCTGTTTGGGGCCCTGCGCTCTACGAGCTGGATGCTCCAGGGGTCACAAATCACAGGACTCCCTCTGATTATGGGAAGCAGAGATCCAGCAACTGACTGGGTTAAAGAGAAGGGCTGGACAGAGAAAGACAGTGAAAGACAGGTCATGATGTCAAGGATTGTTGACATGGTGTTCTGTAATGTATTTTTGAACATTTTGAACTTGATAAATAAAGATGTGTAAAATAAAAATAAATAAAAACCTAGATAGTAGTAAGAGAGAGAGAGAGGGATATAAAGTGACACACCTTTATCAAATAAAAGGAAGGGGACTAATGTGTTTTATGTATACAACAACATTATTGTGATATTTCTCAAAATCCTGCAGTAAATCAATGCATCAGGTTATTCAAAGAAAAAGAAAAAGCCACTCAGTAATCTGTTATCTCCTTGTTAATTAACAGTAATCTCAGTAATCTGTTATCTCCTTGTTAATTAACAGTAATCTCAGTAATCTGTTATCTCCTCGTTAAGAACATTAACAGTAATCTCAGTAATTTGTTATCTCCTTGTTAATTAACAGTAATCTCAGTAATATGTTATCTCCTCGTTAAGAACATTAACAGTAATCTCAGTAATCTGTTATCTCCTTGTTAATTAACAGTAATCTCGGTAATCTGTTATCTCCTTGTTAATTAACAGTAATCTCAGTAATCTGTTATCTCCTTGTTAAGAACATTAACAGTAATCTCAGTAATCTGTTATCTCCCTGTAAAGAACATTAACAGTAATCTCAGTAATCTGTTATCTCCTTGTTAAGAACATTAACAGTAATCTCAGTAATCTCTTATCTCCTTGTAAAGAACATTAACAGTAATCTCAGTAATCTGTTATCTCCTTGTAAAGAACATAACAGTGTTCCAGACAGAATATGAACTAAATATTTTTTTCCAGAGCAAAAACTGAAAAAAATAGTTTAAAATAATGATATTACATTAAAACACAGCTAACCACAGCACATCATTTACCACTGCATCTATCTGATATAAAACTGCTTGCTGATCTCTTTGTCAACAGTGGAAATAAGAAGATAAGAATGTGTGTAAAAAATAACATTTAGTTTACTATTAGATTCTTACCACTACCTTTAGTCGATGTTACAATTTCCTTACAGAACTGACTGAGGAATGGGAAAATGCATTGTTGTTTTTTGTCATGGAAGAGGACAATTGTCAATTTGTCATTAAGTTAAGAATATTCAACTGTCTGGCTATTATGTGTAGTATACAGTATCTAAGTGTGCAGGGAGAAAATCACCCTGGCTATTATGTGTAGTATACAGTATCTAAGTGTGTAGGGAGAAAATCACGCTGGCTATTATGTGTAGTATACAGTATCTAAGTGTGCAGGGAGAAAATCACCCTGGCTATTATGTGTAGTATACAGTATCTAAGTGTGCAGGGAGAAAATCACCCTGGCTATTATGTGTAGTATACAGTATCTAAGTGTGCAGGGAGAAAATCACCCTGGCTATTATGTGTAGTATACAGTATCTAAGTGTGCAGGGAGAAAATCACCCTGGCTATTATGTGTAGTATACAGTATCTAAGTGTGCAGGGAGAAAATCACCCTGGCTATTATGTGTAGTATACAGTATCTAAGTGTGCAGGGAGAAAATCACCCTGGCTATTATGTGTAGTATACAGTATCTAAGTGTGCAGGGAGAAAATCACCCTGGCTATTATGTGTAGTATACAGTATCTAAGTGTGCAGGGAGAAAATCACCCTGGCTATTATGTGTAGTATACAGTATCTAAGTGTGCAGGGAGAAAATCACCCTGGCTATTATGTGTAGTATACAGTATCTAAGTGTGCAGGGACAAAATCACCCTGGCTATTATGTGTAGTATACAGTATCTAAGTGTGCAGGGAGAAAATCACCCTGGCTATTATGTGTAGTATACAGTATCTAAGTGTGCAGGGACAAAATCACCCTGGCTATTATGTGTAGTATACAGTATCTAAGTGTGCAGGGAGAAAATCACCCTGGCTATTATGTGTAGTATACAGTATCTAAGTGTGCAGGGACAAAATCACCCTGGCTATTATGTGTAGTATACAGTATCTAAGTGTGCAGGGAGAAAATCACCCTGGCCATGACAGTCAGTGACTGCCCAGATCCTTCTCTCCCTCCCTCTCTTCTGCAATGTATGTTAATGCAGGAAAGGCGAGATCTGAGCTGCAGCAGAAGAATCCTTTCCTTTTAAACTGCTGCTGTCCAGCCGGATCGTGTCAGTTTGAAGGCCCCATTCAAAAGTGTTCATGCATCTGCCTTTGAGACACAATAGCAGCTAGTTTATAAACTGTCTGCCTGGGTGCCTAAAGGCTTTAGTTCTTATTGTTTTCAGCCCCTTAATAAACTTTTTGGAGGAGTTCATCAACTTGCCTGAATAGCCTATACAGCGAGTCTCAAGACAGAAAATAACAGAAGGTTCTTTTCTCCTCCCTCTTCTTTCTCTCCTCCTTTTCTAGTGGCCATTCGGCTGACAATGGAGAGACTAGGCTGTCAGACATCAGAAGTCCCAATACAAGGAAAAGGGAATTCAATTAGAAGACAAATGCTTTCAAAAAGGGAATGGGGACAATTGAATTTCCACTTCTTCTAAACCAGAGAGAGGATGATTCAAGCTCCAAAATCTATTATGCAATGGAATACACAAAACTATATTCAAAAGACAAACACAGACATCATCAGATAATATATTAGTCTCATGGGGATGGATGCCTGCAGTTGAGTTTTGAAATAACAATTTTGTAAACACTGTCAAAAACACTATCGAAAAAGCCTATTTTTTTTTTGTTTTTTTTTAAAGATCCATTAGACATGGAGCACAAATCATGGTGACGCAATAAAATGTAACATTGGCTGTAAGACATTAATCCACTGTTACACCTTTTAAAACTGTGTTAATTTTTGCAAACTTTAAAGGCTTGATGGCCATAATTGACGCAGTAGTAGAATCTTTTGAAGAAAAAAAGATCATCCATCGAGCAGTCCAAGCGCTCTCATACTCATCCCTTTCTAGGTCTCCCCAAAAAGACTTGAAAGCCGCATTGGCTGGGCCTGACCAACCGCCTACTGTTTCCCACAGATGCACTTGAGCATTTAAACGGCCTAATTAGATCTGACACGTTAAACGAGTTAGTATTAGAAAAGGAAAAGCTGGTCAAGTTATAATTTCCGAGTCAAACTCTTGATCCCCTAGCTTACCCCTGTCATCTTTAGTAGTCTCAGTCTCCACATAATGGAGTGTTTTGTAGAATGCCACAGAAGGCAACATCCATCAATCTTATTGCTAATTAATAACGGATACCTTTATTATTAATAATAATAATAATAATAATAATAAGAAGAAGAAGAAGAAGAAGAAGAAGAAGAAGAAGAAGAAGAAGAAGAAGAAGAAGAAGAAGAAGAAGAAGAAGAAGAAGAAGAAGAAAATAAGAATCATATCATTTTAAAAGCATTATAGGCGTACTGTAAACTTATGCATAGCCATGCTCAACATTAGCAGCAAGAAACAAAATAACTAAATCTAAATACCAGATAGTACTATATGTGCCAAATTATATTGTTTTTGGTGAAAAAGATATGGTAGTCTGACACCTTCATATTTGTGTCGACCTGCTCAATGAATAGGCCTACAATATAAATGAATTGGCCTACAATATAAATGAATAGGCCTACAATATAAATGAATAGGCCTACAATATAAATGAATAGGCCTACAATATAAATGAATAGGCCTACAATATAAATGAATAGGCCTACAATATAAATGAATAGGCCTACAATATAAATGAATAGGCCTACAATATAAATGAATAGGCCTACAATATAAATGAATAGGCCTACAATATAAATGAATAGGCCTACAATATAAATGAATAGGCCTACAATATAAATGAATAGGCCTACAATATAAATGAATATGCCTACAATATAAATGAATAGGCCTACAATATAAATTAATAGGCCTACAATATAAATGAATAGGCCTACAATATAAATGCCACAGGTGCATTGCAATGTAAGAATCGCTGGATTATGTTGATGAGAATCTCGTTATTTCGTTTTTGTTCAATAATAGGTGAATAGTAATAACAGTATCCTACATTGTGTCATTACCATCATAATTGTATTTTTATTATTCGTTTAGTCTATATTTTCGACTGAAAACGGTGCTTTCTTGCAGTGGCGCCGTCATGCAGCATTATTTGAGAAAAGTTTTGGAAAAGTTGTCTGAAAGCATTAACATAGCCTACCTTGGGTAAGGCCACAGCCTACCTTGGGTAAGCCTACACGTGGCCCCTCTCTATGGGATACAAAGGTGAATTACAGGGGGAACTGCAATGAGCTGGATTTGTAGGCAGTAGTGTTGCATGGGTAGAATCACTGGGAAGCCAGAAAATAGAGTCATATTACAACCTATGTGTTGTGATAATTGCATTGTTTGCTCTATAACCTGTTAATTCATATTCCTTGCGACTGTGTTATATAGACCTAAGGCTGAGTCAATAAGAAGACACAGTGGCAGAATAAACCACACCTTTGTTTCAACCACACCTTTGTTTCAACCACACCTTTGTTTCAACCACACCTTTGTTTCAACCAAACCTTTGTTTCAACCAAACCTTTGTTTCAACCACACCTTTGTTTCAACCACACCTTTGTTTCAACCAAACCTTTGTTTCAACCAAACCTTTGTTTCAACCACACCTTTGTTTCAACCACACCTTTGTTTCAACCACACCTTTGTTTCAACCACACCTTTGTTTCAACCAAACCTTTGTTTCAACCAAACCTTTGTTTCATCACAAAACTGTAGCAACCTCTGTTTGGTGAATTACACAAAGCATATTGCATGTAGCAAACAGTTACCTGACCTACAGCATTGTCAGGCAAGTTAATGATTCTGACATTTTCCGACCATTAAGCAACTATTGATTTAGAACCACAGAGAGTTACCGCATGTCGCAAAGAAAACAGGAGCTGCCTCCACTAATTCCAACACCATTTCAACTTCAACATCATCAAATCACCTATGCTTAGTCTAAAAGACACCAAAAAGGATTTTGTCCAATCAACATAAACTAAATATGATGTGGCTGTCCATGGTTCTGATATCTGTGTGTGTGCATGTGGGTGTGCGTGCGCGTTCGAGCACGTAGAAAAACATGTTGATCACCCTACTTGTAGAGAAGGGCCTCCTCCTCTCTTTCATGTTGACAAAATGGTCTATCACTCTGTCATGAAGTGCATACTGGTTTTGTCCTCGGCTACCTGGCTAAAATGATTTGCTCGCTAGCCTAACTTCCTTTCATGGGCAACGTTAGCTAGTTAACATTAGCCTCCTACTACTACATATTGAACTTACATCCTCTCAGGCCAGGGAACAATGTATGAATTAATGGTTGGATCACAATCACCATTATAATCATTGGTCAGTACAGGGAATGAAGTAAAACCACAAGTCCAAATCCCTTTCTCCATCCATGGCTAATTTAGGAAAGGGACAATTTTAGCTAGCTCTAGTCACCGGAGGATAACTACACAACGAGATGCAACAATTCAAATTGTTTCTGACCAACGCTCTCAATGCGATTTGATAGGACTGACGCCAAATCCAAATAGCCTTCCCTTGACATTTTGCTGCACCAGGACCAGCTCACTCAATTTAGTTCAAAGCTGAATGGCTATTATTTTATTTTGGATTAAGGGAGTCGAAATGTTCGCTGGCTTCCCTTGCATTCCATGCTACTGGCGGCAACAATGTCATAATCTTTATGACCAGACAGAATCAGATAGATGGCCTACACATACAGGGACAGAAGGGTGCTGTTTCACTCGCTCAGATGCTCTCTCCGGTGAGATACATTCAACCTCTTGCAAATTGCAGGGCACAGAGGTGTCTATACCAGCCATGCTCAAGTTAAACAAAAAAAATGAAACGGAAATATGACATGCAATAGCTTTAAACTAGCAACTCATTTGGGAAAATCTGGCATTATATACGGACCAAAAATATAAATGCAACACCCACTGAGGGGGGAAGAGTCACTTTCGTGTCCTCTTCATGACTGTGTTGGTGTGTGTGGACCATGATAGTTCCTTAATGGTGGACACTGAAGAACGTGAAGCTCTCAACCCGCTCCACTACAGCCCTGTCGATGTGAATGGGGGAGTGCTTGGCCCTCTGTTTCCTGTCGTCCACAATCAACTTTTTGTCTTGCTGACGTTGAGAGAGAGGTTGTTGTTCTGGCACCACACTTCTAGGTTTCTGACCTCCTCCCTGTAAGTGTCTCATCGTCATTGGTGATCAAACCTACCACTGTCGATGATGTTGGAGTAGTGCACGGCCACACAATCGTGGGTGAACAGGAAGTATAGGAGGGGACTAAGCATGCGCCCCTGAGGGCCCCGTGTTGAGGGTCATCGTGGCGGATGTGTTGTTGCCTACCCTCACCACCTGGAGGAGGACCGTCAGGAAGTCCAGAATCTAGTTGCAGAAGGAAGTGTTTAATCCCAGGGTCCTTATTGGAGGGCAAAATGGTGTTGAATTCTGGGATGTAGTCAATGAACAGGATTCTCACAAAGGTGTTCCTTTTGTCCAGGACTTTCAGTCCAGGCCTGTGTACCTGCATCCAGCCAATGATGCCTTATATACAGTGGGGCAAAAAAAGTATTTAGTCAGCCACCAATTGTGCAAGTTCTCCCACTTAAAAAGATGAGAGAGGCCTGTAATTTTCATCATAGGTACACTTCAACTATGACAGACAAAATGAGAAAAAAAATCCAGCAGGTAACTGAAGCAATTCAGGAAAGGCAATACGCACCAAAATAACATTTTGATAAAAACAACCATTTCTATTTTAATTATGACATAATTACGTTGGAACAAGGTTATTGACAAAGCATTCCACCAAAATAGAACTTGACTCAAGTGTCTGGAGCACCCATCACCATTATACATGGAACATCATATATCTCTGGATAGCTATTTTTCGAGCATGATATATCCCTGAAGTACGTGTGTGGACGCACATAAGAGGCACACATAACCAAAGCGTCAAGACAGACCATATAACTATATCATTATTGAAAACTATACCATGATATTCTCATTAAAAGAAACGTGTGATAGGGTCAACACAAGTTCTAGTGAAAATATGTTAAGTAAAACAAAGGCAGAAATGACAGGAACATCCTGTCGACTATTGCTGTAACCGGGGCCTTGAGGGCAATTCTTCATCATTTGTGCCATATGATTTGTGTCAGAAAATCTGTTCTACCCCCATGCACACTAAATACCATGGTGCTAACAAAACGTCTGAAAAAAGTATCGACCACATTAAGGAAATGTGAAGTGAGTAGTCTAGTCTAGATTAAAAAGATCATCATCAACCATAACAACAACATCATAAACAACAAGGAGGATGACGAAAACATGCATGGATTAAATGATCCTAAAGTGATGATGTATCTTAATTTAGTTTTGAAAAACTTATGAATCACAGTATAGGCCAATATTTTTTATATTTTTCAAGCATGAAATGTTAACCTTGGAATTCAATATCGCATCCAATAACAATGTACAGTAAATGAACCGGGAAATTAAATCCTTTTCAGTTTTAAAGCAGGAAAGGATTCTGAACTTGTCTTTATAAATGAGGTAGAAATTCCCATGTCTTCTTCTACACTTCTCAAAGTCCCTTAAATAGCTGTAGAGGGAAGATTGTCCATTTTTGAGAATCCCACAAGAGATCGAAAAACCATTCTCCTAAGTAGTGTGCACATGATAGGACTTGTCCCACGTGGCAAACATTGCTTTCATTAAAAACCAGACCAGCCAAAAGACGTGCAGGCTTTTAAACACTGTCTGTCAGTTTGTAATACGATGAACCACCATTGTGTTTGTGCAGCAACTAATGTTTCTGATAAGCATAAGGATCGAGTTGTCCTCATCTACTTTCTCTATTTCCTTGGCTTGCCCTCTATTATTATTAATATATATTTTTTAACAAGACTGCGGAGAACGAAAATCCTGTACATGACAAATTCGGGGTCCCCCTCAAATTCACAGGTCACCCAAAACAGTGGGTATAATTGCGCGTTAACGCTCCTCCCGAGGAGAGAACGAATCGAGACCTAATCGTTCAAATGTTTTCTGTATCCGTTTAACGTGTCATTACCATCGGTTGACGTGTTATTTAGAAATCAGCCCCGTGACATAGGCTATAAATCACGGTGTGTTCAGATACCAACTCGAGGTGTGAAAATATTGTTCCTTCATCACAGTGGCGGGTAACGATTAAAGGGGTCCATACTGTTAATTGTATAAAAGCTTGTAAACCATGACCCCTGCTAAATATTGTTCACTGTCGAAGAAATCGGCTTCGGTACTAACGATTTAGCATAAATTACCAATGATTGTGTTCGTTTTGGAGAGCGTAGAGTCTTTAGCCTATGTCAGTGACTGATTTATGCGTTTTGAGTCTCAAAATTCAGTGTCCTGTCAAAATCAAGACAAAGCTTAACTAACAAACCTATTTGAAATCTAATTATGACCGGCTTGGGTAATTTTATTGGTTCCAGGATTACACCATGGTCTTTATCGTGATTTTGAAACTGTCCGTTTCCATAAAATAACCATGCATGCTTACAGTAGACTCTAATTTACATTATTTGATAGAAATTGGTAGCCTATTGTCTTTAGTAGGCTGTAAATTATTTAAAATGTTTACAAACCTTTTTAAATAGTTCAATGTGATTTCTTAATTACAACTAATATATTGTTTTGAACCAGAACATATTTTTATAATTAATATATAATAATATTATTATTGGGCTATTATTAGGCTATTCGTATTCTTTATATTATTATATTATATTATTATTGTCAATAATATCGTAATCGATTATGTAATTATCTGTTGCGAGGGTGTTCAGCTTTGCCCTCTTGTGTGTAAGAAATCTACCAATGAAAATTCTAGTGAAATGTGGCGAAAGCGGGCTGCGGGGAGGTTAATCCGAGTTTAATGCAGTGAAGCACAGCGCAGAGTCTGGGCTGTGATGGGTGTGTTATCTCTGCCCAACATTTGGGTCTCCCTCAATTTCAACCCAACCAAATAGCTGCAAGAAAGTGCAGATGGAGTTACTCTCAATGCCTGAGGATTTTTTTGTATTAATAGCTAAATAACTTCCCCATACTTTCATTAAATCTCTCTCACACACTATTCCAGATGGATTTGTTTGAAGTTGTCTCTTACTTCATTCCCCTGTCCTTCTCATTCAGCACGGCTTTAGACCCTGAAATATGGCTACATCATATTTCCGGAGATGTGTGTGTGCATGCGCTTGTGTGTTTGTGCGTGTGCGTGCATGCGTCGAACACACTCATTTCAATGCTTTCTTTATTTTTGGTCTTTATACATTTTAAATTGTTTTGCCCGTTTCTGTCGTTTCATAAAGTCTGCAACTTCTCAGTTCTTATAGATGACGTGATTCTTTATACTAACCCTTTGCATAAAACATCCAAGTTCTTAATCGATAACCATGATCATTTAATTGAATATGCACACAGAGAAAGCGAGCTTGGAGCCTCGGATTGCCTGACACCACAGTCGCTCTCCAATGCTCTCTCTCGTGATTCCTTCCCAACGCCCAGAAAGCCCGTCTGACCTCTGTTTGATTAAATTGAGAACCACAGGTAATCCGAAGATTTGCTGAAGTGTCCCTTGCCTCCACCTCGCCAATTCATCCAGGCTACAGAGGACCGTTTGTTGGTTTAGTTATTATAGATTGTCGCTTTAAAATGGGCGGATTCATTCTTTCCTTGTCGTTCTGACCAGTCATGCACAAACAATATACCTTCTCCAGGATAGAGAACATGCACGTGTGGCGTTTTGTCTAACCCCTTTACCCCGTTGGTCGTCTAATTCAACTTGTCAGAATCATCGCAGCACCTCACTATCACTATCACGTTATTGAGAATGGCAGGTGGAAAGCGTATATGGATGCATATTCTTATCAAAATGACATAGGCTAAGGCTGCGTTCCTTTTATAAACACATGTGTGTAGGGATACCAAGACAGTGGATGTACAGCTTTCTATAAACTCGTGTATATAATCTTATATATCATCTCCACACTTCATGCTGATCTATCTCCATTAAATTACGCCAAGTGGCAGCGATGTAAGGCACTACATCTCAGTGCTAGAGGCGACACTACAGACCCTGGTTCGATTCCAGGCTGTATCACAACCAGCCGTGAATGGCTGCGCACAAATTGCCCACCGTCGTCCGGGTTAGGGTTTGGTCGGGGTAAGCCGTTATTGTAAATAAGAATTTGTTCATAATAAAATAGCCTATTGCAATTTGCTTGAAATTATACGTTGAAAATAGCCTACTTATTTTATCATTTCGGATTACACAGAAGATAAATATGTGATGCAACACTCAAATATAGTCTATGAATAAATAGACAAATAAATAAACACATTTAATAAATCTAGAGAGCTCTGAAGTAAACCACACATCTCCTAAATGTGTCACTAGGGCGAGCCACTGTGAGCTCCGCTCAGAGATGAAAGGGAAAAGAAATAAAAGGCTCAATTTAATCTGCTTTAAAACCCTTCAACATAACGTTTGTGCTTCCAACTCAGAGAGTGAGGGGCTGATTGGGGATAAATACATTTCTTACCATGCCTGCAAGCTATTACACCCCACTCCAACACAGCTACCTATTCAACAGACACGTTTCCATTACTTACGCTAATAAGTCTCAACGTTATTAAATGCCATCCGGATGGTAAACTGTATAAGGACAAATACGAATCTTTTTAAGAATTAAAAAGCAAATTTGTTATGTTCTGAGTTTACGAAGACAGATCTGACGCTGTCATTCGTAGGCCTACGTGAGGTTTCCAACGTTCTGATGTGACACTGTTGCAAGTAAATTAATATTTCATGGTCCGACCAAATATTCGATGTAAACATGGTCATAACGGACATCTGTTTTCTATTCGTGTGTTGAGCATCGAATAAGAACAATCATCAACAGAAAAAAATAGCAAAACAATTAGGGAAAATTCCAGTTAAACATTTGGCAACAAGTTCACCTTGGAATGGAACAAGATAAAAATCCCTTTGAAATCAGAAGCCGAAATGTTACTGGCTCTACCAATGGGTAATTTTGCCTGAAGTGTTTCTAGCCAAAGGCTATCTGTTTACAAACTGAAACGCCAACATTACACCATGCAGCTAAGAAACACAATGATCCGAGCTCTAAATGGATAAACGGACACAAACCATTTAAATAAAAGAAAGCACCGTTTTGCACCATGAAATGCGTTGGCTATTCTCTTCCAACAGATTATTCCGTAATATTACAAAACTATCTACCAGCGGGGTACACTGAATAATTCATTTCCCTTTATATGTACCCTTGCCCTTTGTCCAAACTATTTTCTTTCTCTGGTTGCGGGTTTTTGAATGAGAATGGACTGGACTATTCCCCTTTTTGCTGCCCTGTTTTCTAAGATTTGCCTTTGTAGACCTACCTCGGAATCTTCACTTTAGAAAAGCGTCATTGGAGAGAGGTTTTGCGACTGAAGTTCATCTTCAAGTTCGAATAAGCTTGGCTGTGTATTTTATGGGGAAAATCTTTTTGTGACCTATTATCTAAACCCTATTCAATGATGTTTGATCTTCTTAAATGGTGACCTTTGTCTCTTTCAGGACAGGTTTGTATAAGCACTATGATTTTCTCTCTCCCTCTATATTCAATGACAGAGAGCGGACTGACAAGTGGTACAATAACACGAACTAACTAACTGAATTACGTTTTTTCATATAGACTTAGGCTATACAAAAATATGAATTTGAGTTATCTTAAAATACTAGCTAAATAAATAATGTCGTTTATTCCGATTTGCTATAATGTTAAAAATTGTAATATTCACAATAAGCGTTGTTATTTTTTAAATGTTAATCATTTGTTTCAAAAACGTTTGTTACCAACTAGTTAATGTGTGCAAGCATTAACATAATTGCCGTGAGTTTGCGGGGATATGGCTGCAGAGAAGAGCCCTCCTCGTCTCAGTTTAACTGACAAGTGATGTAGTGTCTCTAAACCGACATTGATTCTCAAACCGGTCAACTGTCAGCTGTCGTTTAGGAAGATCGTTAAAAGAGCGGGAGAGGAATTTGTAAAACAAATACTTTTTCTGGAGCTAAATAGGCTACCTTCCGTCAGGGCTCACATAAATAATTGAGTAATTGAGTAAAGACTGACTGGGATTTCAAAGCATGAGCCAATCTGCGAGAGGATTTTCCGATTTACCATAAAAGTATAAGAATTTCCCAAGAGATATAGACCATAGAAAACTACATTTAAATCAATTGTTGACCTAATTGAAAATTACAAGATGATTAAAAAAACAACTGTAGCTTCTCCTCCAAATAATAATAAATAAAATAATGATGAATTATATAGGCCTAATAGGAATAGGGTGTAGGCCTACTAAAATGTAATAATAACAACAATAGCGATAACGATAATAATACAAATAATGGTTGTTGATGTTGATGATATTGCTATTGGAATAAGCAGGTGCCTAATACAGCATTATCGTGGAAGTGTGTGTATAGGATAAAAGTACGCCTAACATTTTATTGTTTAATAAGACAAATAAGAATGACACGATTTAGTCACAATTCATAGCAAAGTAAGCCATGTTTTTCTTTGCTGGCCTACCTTTATCGCCGAGAATGCCATCGATGCTATGCTTTGTTTTCTTTTCTCCGTCTTCATCCTTCTTATCACTATCGTCGTCGTCATCTTTCTTGCCGAATCGGGCCCTCAGAACTCGGCTGATGGAGCTCACTGAGAGAAAACCAAATAGGCATTGGATTACAACATAAAAGTCCTACGGTGGTTGGTGTAGTAAATGAATGGTTTATGTATATGCTCATCAGCTCATGTCAAGACAATGTGAAAAATGATAAAGTTACAAAAGTAGAAGTACAATATATAAAAACTGCACATCAAATACCAGCCTGTAGATGGGTTCATGTCTCATCCCCTTACAGTAATCACCATAAGAAGGAAAAGTTGCTTACCAGAAGCCTCACCTGAAGGAACAGTGCTTCTGTCGCACACCCCGTCCTTCAGCAGCTTGTCCCGGATCTCCCAACTGAACATCCCGGGGTTTTCTCGCTTGTACTCCTCAATCCGCTTCTCCACATCCGGAGTTGATACCTGCTGTGGGTTTTATAACGTGCAACGGCCAGACACAGAGAGAGGGAAAGTCGAAACAACGTTTAATTCACACGAAGAACATGATATTGTAATGTATATGGATACTAATACACATAGCCTACGTGTTTCCCTGATTGGGAGTCTGAAATGTAGACGCATGCCTTCCTACAACATTTCAAGGCCTATAGCCCAGTCATTTCGTTAAATTAACTGCGTAAATTTTCTAAACCTGCTACGAAAAGCCAAATCTGACGTTTAATTCGACAAAAACTGGATACCTTCTAGCCATTAACCTATAGCCTATGCTACTAAACTTCCTGATTGAAGGCCTAGTTTCGAGATGTACGGTTCGTGTCTTCATAGGCTACCTCACAAATCAATCACACACAAAACTGCATGTATTTCACTCCATGCAATAGTCATAACTTATAGGCTATAACTCGTAATGCTTGTGTGTGGAAATGTTTACATCATGAAGGCATGCAGGTGTGTAACATGCACGTGACATGATAACTGACGAAGAAGAATAATAATTGGTAGTCTTACACGAATTGCAGGTCAAGTTGTCGGCTAGCTGAAGTCGATTGTGAAATAACGTAGAAACTATAGTCCTCCACTCACCCTAGGCTTGCTGCCTCCTATTGCCCCGGGACGAATCGAACCGGTCTCCTGGTACCGACAGAGGATTTTGGAGACACAACCATGGGAAACTCGTAGCTGTCGCGAGATTACGCAGGGTCGGATGCCATGGTGGGCCATCTCTACTATCTTGTGTCTGATATGATTTGGCAGCGGCCTTCCGTTGATGAACACTCCACCGAGCTGGTTCACCCGACCTTGGCCCAGGGGGGTTGATACTGTTCCACAATAAACATATTCAGGTCCTGTATATTGTCCTGATGATATTGTAATTGTTAAAGTTTAATGCGCAAGAGATCAAGTTAGACAACAATGCAATGACAAAGAGGGCAATGTGAAATTAGGTTAAGGATAAACAATTAAATATGTTGATGTGAAATTGGTTTGGTACTATATAGGCCAACTTTAAATTAATTCATATCTTGAGAGTTATTTCACATAGACAATAATTGAATACAAAATAAGTAGGCCTGGCCCGTAGTTCTTGACTATCAATTTTCGGCCCAAATCCCATTATCATGCGCCTATAATAATCATCATAATAATATTATTTATCATTATCGTCATCACAACCGTGATAATAATACAGTAATAATATGTGTATGGATGTGTCGAATGGATGAACGTCTAATTCTGACATTAGACTGTGAGAGCTGGTAGCAGCAAAGGTTTATTATACTAAACTATAAGATAGACACATTCCAAACATATCCCACAGCCCATCCATTCTTAGTAGAGAACCCTGCACACACTCATTCCTAGTCAGCCTGGCTGGCAGAACGTATCATTAGTGTCATAGAGCACTTGAGGATCTAATTTCGTATTCAAGAGGCACCGAAGAGTGTGTAACTTTCCACCTTGATTATTCCTAGTCATGCTGTACAAATATTGATGTGATCCTTTGAGCCATCTCTTTGCTGTGTATTTTGTTTCCATTTGCAGCAACAGGACACTTCAACAAATCCTGGAGCTCTTGGTTTTGTGCATTTTCGTTAAAAGCTCTTGAGCACGAACATGCTGTGATTGGGACCGATTCCCATAAATAGGCCTACCTGCAAATACAAATTGGTATTTTTCCGCGCATTTGCTTAGATCTTTTTTATTTTATTTCCTCGCATAGTTTATAATTTGACTCATGAAGTTATCTTAGCAACCATGTCACCATTGGTTTAGTGCGTTTTTAATTGCATAAAACGATCACTAATCAATCAGGAGGATAGGCCTATCACGCATTCAACATTCTATGAAGTAACATTTTGATCATCCATATTGTCAGTGACATAGGTAAACATAACAAACACTAGAAATAATACATTTAAAGTAGGCCTATACTTCTACAATCAACATCTAGGCCTGTCAAGCCATGTTAGGCTGTCTATTCTGTAACACAACCATTTCATTTCCCCTGTATAGTAGCCTAGACCTAAATTAATAGACAATAGAAAACACAATTGTCTAATATTTAACAAAGATGAGCTACAACAAATCAAAAACACAATTGCCTAATATGTCCTAATCTTTCACGAAGATGAGCTATAACCTCCCTCTAAGATGACGAGTTAGTTTTTGTTGCAACTCTCGATAATTTTTTTCCAAGTTAAAAAGATGCCGTACCTTCCAGAGGGAATCCGGTGCGGGGGTAGTTCTGGCCTGGCGCAGGGCGCATCATTCGAGGCACCGTTCCTGGTAAAGTAGCCATTCTAGCTACTGAAGCAACACCGGGTGGGCACTGATACCAAATTCTTACTCGTGCAAAGTCCAGACAAGAAAATATAGGTCTACGCCGACAGGATGTGACGAAATGTCTCCTCTCAAAATGATAAAAAGGAGACAATAAAATCGTAGTCCCAGTCAGAAAACTCCTAAATACTAAAACCCCTCCAACAGAAAAAGTGGTGATGTTCGTCACCTGGTTGGTGAGTTTGTGGGGTAAAAGAATACCCCTTTAGTAAAGGGTTTTGTGCAGTGTTAAGGGAGGGTTGCACCTTGAACTCAAATGTGTAAATGGGCAAAGTTTATTTAATTCTTTACCTTGATATACGTTGTCAGCTAGTTTTAACGTCTGCCTACTGGTTGAAAGTAGTATAAGTGGCCAACTTTGGCGCGCGTTGTAGGAGGAGACACTGAAGCGCGCCGATAGGCTCGACGGGCCTTATTTAATTCATGACTGGGAGAGTGGGTATAGCCGCGGACTTGTCGACCAATCAGACAACCGCATGGGAAGCAACGCACTCCTGCAGTTTTGAATTCATTGCATCAGTCCCTCCACATTACAAAACTAAGAAACCAAACCAAACAAATGTGATGGTAATCATTATACCTGAATAAAACACGACTCCTTCTTTGTTCTGTCCACACACGGGAATAATTATAAACAAGATGTATTAATGTATATCTATATTTGTGTAAGTACAATATTCACAAATCCACATTGTATGTATGTATGTATGTATGTATGTATGTATGTATGTATGTATGTATGTATGTATGTATGTATGTATGTATGTATGTATGTATGTATGTATGTATGTATGTATGTATGTATGTATGTATGTATGTATGTATGTATGTATGTATGTATGTATGTATGTATGTATGTATGTATGTGTGTGTGTGTGTGTGTGTGTGTGTGTGTGTGTGTGTGTGTGTGTGTGTGTGTGTGTGTGTGTGTGTGTGTGTGTGTGTGTGTGTGTGTGTGTGTGTGTGTGTGTGTGTGTGTTATATGTATGTATGTATGTATGTATGTGCAGTGTGTGAACTGTATTAGTGTCCAAGAGCAACTGTGTTCAACCTTCCCAAGTGTGTGGCTGTGTGTGTCCGCTACAAGACCATGTGTTGTGTGTGTGTGTGTGTGTGTGTGTGTGTGTGTGTGTGTGTGTGTGTGTGTAATCCTTCTCATCCCCCCGCTGCTCTGGCTCCCCAATTGGAAAAACTATTTAGATGCACTATTGTAAAGTGGCTGTTCCACTGGATGTCATAAGGTGAATGCACCAATTTGTAAGTCGCTCTGGATAAGAGCGTCTGCTAAATGACTTAAATGTAAATGTAAATGTATTCCCCCGCTCAAAGTCACCCTCATTTCCATGGGGATAGATTCGACCTTTACGTTGAGGGACTGACTGACTGACCATTGAGGTGCTTCAGCAAGCTATTGCCTTACCTCCCTTATCCTACCTTATTTGCACACACTGTATATAGGCTTTTTCTATTGTATTATTGATTGTATGTTTGTTTATTCCATGTGTAACTCTGTGTTGTTGTTTGTGTCGCACTGCTTTGCTTTATCTTGGCCAGGTCGCAGTTGTAAATGAAAACATTTTTAAAAAGAAATTTGGCATAACTGCCATCATAAATTGTAGAAGGATACCCAACAAACGCCTAACTGTGAGTTGCAACTCATGCAATGACCAATAATCAAGATTAGTAAAGACCCTATCTGGTTTATATCTGGTTTTACGACTTTTCAATTGTAGACTGAAGTAATTGTAATAGACTATAATGATCAAAGCAGAAACATTTAGGCCTTTTACATTTTTTTTATTTTAATTTCACCTTTATTTAACCAGGTAGGCTAGTTGAGAACACCTTTATTTAACCAGGTAGGCTACTAGGCTAGTTGAGAACACCTTTATTTAACCAGGTAGGCTAGTAGGCTAGTTGAGAACACCTTTATTTAACCAGGTAGGCTAGTAGGCTAGTTGAGAACACCTTTATTTAACCAGGTAGGCTAGTAGGCTAGTTGAGAACACATTTATTTAACCAGGTAGGCTAGTAGGCTAGTTGAGAACACCTTTATTTAACCAGGTAGGCTAGTAGGCTAGGTGAGAACACCTTTATTTAACCAGGTAGGCTAGTAGGCTAGTTGAGAACACCTTTATTTAACCAGGTAGGCTACTAGGCTAGTTGAGAACACCTTTATTTAACCAGGTAGGCTACTAGGCTAGTTGAGAACACCTTTATTTAACCAGGTAGGCTACTAGGCTAGTTGAGAACACCTTTATTTAACCAGGTAGGCTACTAGGCTAGTTGAGAACACCTTTATTTAACCAGGTAGGCTAGTAGGCTAGTTGAGAACACCTTTATTTAACCAGGTAGGCTAGTAGGCTAGTTGAGAACAAGTTCTCATTTGCAACTGCGACCTGGCCAAGATAAAGCATAGCAGTGTGAACAGACAACACAGAGTTACACATGGAGTAAACAATTAACAAGTCAATAACACAGTAGAAAAAAAGGGAGTCTATATACATTGTGTGCAAAAGGCATGAGGAGGTAAGCGAATAATTACAATTTTGCAGATTAACACTGGAGTGATAAATGATCAGATGGTCATGTACAGCCTACCTGACAGGAAAATGTTCAGCGAACTAAAACAATACAAATATAATATAAATAAATCTAAATATAATATTTTTTTTAAGTTAACTTGGATGTATTAGAGGTGATTTTTTAAATAAAGTATAGCTCACAGGAATGTATTATAAAAATCATGCGGAATACTTATTTAAATACATATTTTTACAGTGTGTTCACAGACTGGATTCAGCAGAGTAAGCTAATTCAGCAAATGCCTGGGGAATAAGAGGGGGTTTCCGCAAGGGTCTCAGCAGCGTTATTGATTTGATGACAATATAATAGACTAGTTAGCCTGTCACCCGCGTTCTCTTCTGCAGAAAACACCTGTAGGATAGGCCTGTATGAGTTTGCGGTAGCATATTTCATACAGACACGGTTCCTATTGCTATTTAGATTTCATCCGTTGAATTCAATATCACAATATAGGTGAAGACATTCTATTTTGGAAATGAACATTTTAACTTCAATTAGGCCGAAAATTGCGTGTTGAGAACATCAAATCATTTTCAGTTAAACGTGCCAGCTTCTGAGTATTACAGTAATTCCACCGATCTATGGCGGTAGTAGGCGGATAGCCTAACAGGTAGGCGTAGAGAACACCTATAAGAGGGACCTTTCAAATAGCAATAGCTTAAAGCTAATTCTAATAAAAGTAATAGGTTACAACTATTAGCCTGCATTCTTAAGTAGCCTAAGAAAGAAGACTAGGTTGAAAGTCGCGTGTCAACTCTGTGTGCCTGTTGTGCATATACAATTGTTGTGGAAACAGTACTGGTGGAGGGCAATTTCACAAATAAGTTTTGCAACAATTAGGGAGTGTGGAGGGGTGAAATGGCGATTTCACATGCAGATGCGCGGATGGGGAGGACCTGGTACCCAGCGGAATAGCTATGACCCTAACCCTGCCGCTTTGGTTTGCTTCACATGGGATAGAAGGCACAAAGAGCCCGCCTCACCCTCCTGGGAAGACTCACCGAGCATTGGATTAAGTCAAGCATCAATCACGTGAAAACCAAACAAAAGCGTTTTCTAGAACAAACATTCTTTAGATGAAAACATCAGCTGTCTTTATACTGCCTTCAGCGAGGAGGTATGTTACCAATACGTTCGCTCTCTCACGATAAAAATACGAATATAAATCACCTTCCCCTCAACTGTGTTTTTCAAACCTCATAATAATGTAAGGTTGGTTCAGTATTATTATTTTTTACTTCAAGTATCATGTCAAGTTTGTGTCTGCTTTATTGAAATTCATGTAAAAGGATTGGAACATGTTTATTTAAATCTTATAAAATCAATAAACAGTAAACATTCACATGTTGTTCTTTATTTAGTGTGGGTTATTTTGGTTGATATTGAGAGCCCCCCTATGTCTATCTTTATGTAGGCCTAAGTACAATTCTAACAAAAATGCTGATAACCATGAAAATGATGATAATATTGGTTAATTTTATTTAAAATATTATAGTATTAGGCCTAACAATGTCAATATCAACCTGTGAGGCAATATCTTTATAAAAGTGTGTTTAGTCTCGTCCACTTGCTTTTAGATTTCCCATAAGGAGTATGTAAAAATAAAGGAAATAGCTATACATTATTTACTCAATGCATTTATTTGCAATCCACAGCCATAATTAACTTTTGTGATTCAATTACAAATTCAGCACCCCATTACCCTTTACTATTAAATTAAGTTGTTATAACACTATATTTTACAGGTTTGTTTTGTACATTTTAATTTAAGGACAAACCGATTGCAAGAAACGCATCCCAGCTCCTGTTCACGAACTGAGATTCTGAACTCTTGGCAAACCATGACACCAAAATACTTTTTTTTAGTTGAGTCAACATTAAGCACGGTGGGCTATATCATTTACACAATCATTGTGTTGCCACTGTGTCTGCATGATCAGATGAATACTTTTAGGCGCGTTTCACACGATGGGGCAATGATGTACGCTAATGTCCGCTAGAGGGCGACGATGTTTACTTTACATGCCCTCTCTATGTCCCCTATATTCACGAGGTAAAGGAATGGCTGATGAAAGTACAGCAAACTACATACAGGAGAATTTCAGGAGGTATTGGGTATATTTGTCCAGAGAAAGATTGATTGACACAGCCCCCCCCCCCTGATACACGTCCCTGCATCTGACTCCAATAAGGGACTGTCACTTGTTTCTTTTATCAAATTCACAAGACAGAGAACACTTCCCCTTTTAACATATTGTCTCCAGTCTTATCTTGATCTGGGTTGTTCTTCAAACACTTTGCTACAAAGCCTCATTATTTATGACATGGCAATTACCCAAGTTTCTTTTTAGCTTGTAGGTGAATACTGCTGTTTCTCTGCAAGGCATCCTATCTCCATCCTGCATCAACTCATAGTGCCTTGTACAATTTGTATCTATTCATGTTGGAAGTACACAAAAAAGCCTACCTTTGATAAGAGCATTGCTTATTTAACCATCATAGTTTGAACAAAGTAAAGTATTGCATAAATATAGACATCTTGTATGTGGTGTTACCAACTTGCAGCATTACTTTAACATTTTCCTAACATAGTTGAAAGTTCCCTAACATAATACTATTTTCCCACTGCTCTTCTCTTCTCTTTGATATTAAAGAGTATCTTCAGCAAAACAATGGAATGCTTATCCTTTTGTTGATACAAATTGCACACTGTACAGAAAAAGCTATTTACAACATACAACTCAATTGGATACAGACAACCAGTGCAAATATTTTCCGCCGAGTAAAATAGCAAATCTTGGGTCCTTTATTAATGTCCTCACAGAGCTTGTTGTTATTTTACTTTAATATAAGATAAGACTCCTCCATAATACAAAGCACGTTTTTCCTCTCCCTGGAGTCTCTGCCTTCACACACAGCTTGTGAGTTCCACTTGGTGTGCATTGTCTTTCAATTTGAGACATATTTGGATAAATGATTATCTTGAACAAAAACACATCAACATTTCTTCTAAAGTATTTCATGTCCATATAGAGGTGACAGAGTGGCAGAAGGGTCTCTATCTCTCCTCTGTGGCCTGGTCTGTGTTCAGACAGGTGTGACTGCTGCAGACCAGAGCAGACTACTGCCAGGACCATGCTAGTTATGTGCCAGGTCCTCCCACTTAGAGTGCACCGTGACGCTGCAGATCAGACACTAACACGTTCTACTTCGCTCTGCTCTGCAAATCCAGCAGAATGTTGTTAACTTGCTGGGGCATGTTCACATCTGCTTGGAATGATCCAAATGGGTTATTGCTTCCTTATGCGAATGATCTTTATCAGGATGCAGAGAGAGATACTATATAAAATGGTCTTGTAAGAGGAAAGGAGAGCTGCTTTCTTTACTTAATTGGAGGGTGCTGTTTATAGATACTCATCTCATTAATACAAACAGACATATGCTTAAGGGAGACACTGGACAGACAGACACAGCTAGGGCTCTGATAGGCTGATGTTGTGCCCACAAGATAGAGATGACCATGACAGAGTGAAGTGGAGAGGAGGGCAGGTGAACTCCCTCACAGCCAGATCAGCAGCATCACTAAGTAACCCCTGAGGGGAAAGGAGATGGGAGCGGGGGAGTGGAGGTGACATCAGGCTGGCAGCAGGTGTCCCCAGCTGGATGGGTGGGTGGGGGTGGGGTGGGGTGGGGGGGGGGGGGGTAGAGGGTGATCCATGGCAGCGTGGGTGACATCCTGTCACTGCTCATTATTGCATGAATCCTGTTGTAACCTAAAACCCCTAGCTCACTAGATTGGTATACAGTAGACATCTCATTGACAGTATGGAGGCTTGGGAGATGAAGAGCCTGTCCAACTAGTTTGTTTTTGGACATTTAAACTTTGGGTACATGAAAGTGTTGGCTGCTCATGTGTTCACGTGCGGAAAGGTGCGGAATGCTAAAGCCCTGCCACTGAGAAAGAGAGAGGAATAGCTGTCCTTCTCACTAGACAACCCACAGAGGGACAAACACAAACAGATTCTGGAATAACCAAAGGCCCCTATCACCTTGTGGCTGTCTCTTCAGTTAACAGCCCAACACTACCCTAGTTTCCTTCTACAGTCAAATGTCACTGCACTTCAAATATACATCTACTTCAAATAGCCCTCCAGTTTGAGTCTGTCTGTTTTGTTTGTGTATGTAAGTGTTGTGGTGGTATCATGCGTGTTCCCTTTAGATCTGTAAACAAAGATATTATACTATAGCCTCTGTGTTTAATTGCATACATGGGGCGGCAGGGTAGCCTAGTGGTTAGAGTGTTGGACTAATAACCGAAAGCTTGCAAGTTCAAATCCCCGAGCTGACAAGGTACACATCTGCCGTTCTGCCCCTGAACAGGCAGTTAACTCACAGTTCCTAGGCCGTCATTGAAAATAATAATTTGTTCTTAACTGACTTGCCTAGTTAAAGAAAAATAAACATCCAAGTCTTTGATGATTTACATTCCACCATCGCACAAGATAATCGTGAATAGTAGTCATGACTGTTCCTGCTGTGTTGAGTAGGAGAAATACATGCAGAGCCACTCAGATGACACCACCCTGTTGCTTGTCTGTCAGAGCCACTCAGATGACACAACCCTGTTGCTTGTCTGTCAGGGCCCTCAGATGACACCACCCTGTTGCTTGTCTGTCAGGGCCCTCAGATGACACCACCCTGTTGCTTGTCTGTCAGGGCCCTCAGATGACACCACCCTGTTGCTTGTCTGTCAGGGCCCTCAGATGACACCACCCTGTTGCTTGTCTGTCAGGGCCCTCAGATGACACCACCCTGTTGCTTGTCTGTCAGGGCCCTCAGATGACACCACCCTGTTGCTTGTCTGTCAGGGCCCTCAGATGACACCACCCTGTTGCTTGTCTGTCAGGGCCCTCAGATGACACCACCCTGTTGCTTGTCTGTCAGGGCCCTCAGATGACACAACCCTGTTGCTTGTCTGTCAGGGTCACCACCCTGTTGCTTGTCTGTCAGGGCCCTCAGATGACACAACCCTGTTGCTTGTCTGTCAGGGTCACCACCCTGTTGCTTGTCTGTCAGGGCCCTCAGATGACACCACCCTGTTGCTTATCTGTCAGGGCCCTCAGATGACACCACCCTGTTGCTTGTCTGTCAGGGCCCTCAGATGACACCACCCTGTTGCTTATCTGTCAGGGTCACCACCCTGTTGCTTGTCTGTCAGGGCCCTCAGATGACACCACCCTGTTGCTTGTCTGTCAGGGCCCTCAGATGACACAACCCTGTTGCTTATCTGTCAGGGTCACCACCCTGTTGCTTGTCTGTCAGGGCCCTCAGATGACACCACCCTGTTGCTTGTCTGTCAGGGTCACCACCCTGTTGCTTGTCTGTCAGGGCCCTCAGATGACACCACCCTGTTGCTTGTCTGTCAGGGCCCTCAGATGACACAACCCTGTTGCTTGTCTGTCAGGGTCCTCAGATGACACCACCCTGTTGCTTGTCTGTCAGGGCCCTCAGATGACACCACCCTGTTGCTTGTCTGTCAGGGTCCTCAGATGACACCACCCTGTTGCTTGTCTGTCAGGGCCCCCAGATGACACCACCCTGTTGCTTGTCTGTCAGGGCCCTCAGATGACACCACCCTGTTGCTTGTCTGTCAGGGCCCTCAGATGACACAACCCTGTTGCTTGTCTGTCAGGGTCACCACCCTGTTGCTTGTCTGTCAGGGCCCTCAGATGACACAACCCTGTTGCTTGTCTGTCAGGGTCACCACCCTGTTGCTTGTCTGTCAGGGCCCTCAGATGACACAACCCTGTTGCTTGTCTGTCAGGGTCACCACCCTGTTGCTTGTCTGTCAGGGCCCTCAGATGACACAACCCTGTTGCTTGTCTGTCAGGGCCCTCAGATGACACAACCCTGTTGCTTGTCTGTCAGGGCCCTCAGATGACACAACCCTGTTGCTTGTCTGTCAGGGTCACCACCCTGTTGCTTGTCTGTCAGGGCCCTCAGATGACACAACCCTGTTGCTTGTCTGTCAGGGTCACCACCCTGTTGCTTGTCTGTCAGGGCCCTCAGATGACACAACCCTGTTGCTTGTCTGTCAGGGCCCTCAGATGACACAACCCTGTTGCTTGTCTGTCAGAGCCACTCAGATGACACCACCCTGTTGCTTGTCTGTCAGGGTCACCACCCTGTTGCTTGTCTGTCAGGGCCCTCAGATGACACCACCCTGTTGCTTATCTGTCAGGGCCCTCAGATGACACCACCCTGTTGCTTGTCTGTCAGGGCCCTCAGATGACACCACCCTGTTGCTTGTCTGTCAGGGCCCTCAGATGACACCACCCTGTTGCTTGTCTGTCAGGGCCCTCAGATGACACCACCCTGTTGCTTGTCTGTCAGGGCCCTCAGATGACACCACCCTGTTGCTTGTCTGTCAGGGCCCTCAGATGACACCACCCTGTTGCTTGTCTGTCAGGGCCCTCAGATGACACCACCCTGTTGCTTGTCTGTCAGGGCCCTCAGATGACACCACCCTGTTGCTTATCTGTCAGGGCCCTCAGATGACACCACCCTGTTGCTTATCTGTCAGGGCCCTCAGATGACACCACCCTGTTGCTTGTCTGTCAGGGCCCTCAGATGACACCACCCTGTTGCTTGTCTGTCAGGGCCCTCAGATGACACCACCCTGTTGCTTATCTGTCAGGGCCCTCAGATGACACCACCCTGTTGCTTGTCTGTCAGGGCCCTCAGATGACACCACCCTGTTGCTTGTCTGTCAGGGCCCTCAGATGACACCACCCTGTTGCTTGTCTGTCAGGGCCCTCAGATGACACCACCCTGTTGCTTGTCTGTCAGGGCCCTCAGATGACACCACCCTGACCAGAGGAGGACCAGGTCGGTCAAAACGTTTTATTTGTTGTATCACTGAAAGCCTAATCGAAGATAATTTATGGGGGAATCAAACATTGAGCAGATATTACGTAGTAATGCGGTTTGTACGTGATTAAACACTCTATTTATGATTGCAAACACATCCCGGAATCTTGACCTAGACCATGTTACTAAATTGTATTTAAGTTTTATTCCATTATCACCATTTAATTTTCTCTGAAGAGGCCATCAATTATTTATAATTGCTAAGTAAGAGTAAGTTTATAAAAGTTACATTACTACTAAAACGCAAAGTGAAGATCAGAGCGAGCATGATATTTCATTTCAAGAGCATGAATATTTCAAACAATATTTCTGTGACTAATTTAAGTGGAAATCATGAACAGTATTTGATGAATGTGTCTTCGTTGATGTCTGATAAATTCTACAAAATCCCTATGAATATTAATACAAGAGATCCTGAATGTTTTTTTGTATTAGCTAATTAATATGTATAATCTAAAAATCAAATCAAACTCCACCTTCCCCTTGCGACATTGTGTAACCTGCTGTAGTGGTGAAGTAGACGACTTGTCCACACTGTCAATACCTGAGAGGCATCAGAGCTCCAGTAAGAAACAACACTAACAAACAAGCAACAAACTACAAACCAAAATGATGTGCTCTGTGTACCACACTGTAAATGGTAAGGTTTAACAAATAGACTTGAGGAGTTGTGCCCCATATTCACGTGGGTGCGTGTGCTTGTGTATCTGTGTGTGTGACCTGTGTGTACAACATGTGATAGAACCCCATGCTGTGGCATCACGGTCTGATGTGCATGCCAAATCCTCTTGCCCTTTCACCCAACCAACCATCCTGGCTCTGCAGCATCACCCCGTGCAGCAGCCATCAGTGGATCCTGGGATGGTGAGCAGGAAGTCACAGAGAGTGGACTGTGTTCCCCAAACATCTTCCCTTTAACAAGCTGTGACTATCCTGACCAGCTACTGACCAGACTGGAGGAACAATACATCTCAGAGTAAAACGAAAGGGACCATTCAAAAACACTTGCATGTTATTCATAGCCTTCACAAACCAATGGAGTTCCTATTCACCTCCAGGATAATTCCTGTTTCTTTTCGGCCAATGCTTTAAAGCACCGTCAGTCCTTTTCAAGCCATTGCAATAAGCATGTTTCAAAGATATTTGTCTCAAGGTTGTGCTGCACATACACCAGAAGACAACAGAAGGCCACTTACGAATTGTCTAACAAAGATATTGACGCTGTTTGTTTTAGAGACAGATCCATCCATTTAGCAACACAACTCTTAAATTCTTCAACTCCTAGCAGCATGTGACAGACTAGTCGTGTTTTGCTCTTAATCAGTTAAAAGCATCTCTTTGAAAAAGCCGAAGGAAGAAAGCAAGTCCTTTGTTTAATGAAGATGAAAGTAACAGCCTCCATTTTGCATGCTGCCATAATTAGTCTCACTGAATCCATCCGAGAGATCAATCAGTGGAAAAAGACAGAATTTGATCCCCAACATGAGAGACAAAATGTCCCTCTGTCTGTCTCTGTTGGGTCCATGGGTTCATAGAGGATGGATGGCACCACTGTAGCTGGACAGAGACAGCAGGCAGGGGACTAAGTCAGACTTGAGACCTCACAGTGGACTGAGATCAGACATTTCTTTATGTGGGTAGTTGATTAAACGTGTTCAAAACTGTACGCGTTCTACAAGGCTGGCAAGCTTGTCGGTGATAACATGGGATTGTTTTTAATGAGACTAATTTAAACTGCAGGTATGGTCCATACAGAGACAACATGTGGATTGGCATCTGAATACTTCTCAGGTAAAGTTAGTCAAATGCGAGGTTCCATATTTTCCTATATTCCAAAGGAATAAGGATCTATTCATGTCCTTTTCCACAAAAAAAGATTTGCTTTACTGCCTCAGTTCAAGCTCCAGTAGTGCACACATGGAAGAAATCTGATTGAAAAATCGTATCGCAAACTCTAAAATGTCTTGTAAATCACACTGAAGACAATGCGGAGGTTTCAGTCAAGATGTGAAACACAAATGTTAGCAGAACAGATAATGTAATTGTGAATGGGTAAGAAGCATGCTTTGGTGATCATGTTAGGCATGGGTGTCATGGGAGAGTCCGTGAAGCTTCATCTGGCCTCATTGGCCTCCCCTCTCCTCAATAATCTGCTTGATAAAATGAATATGTGGGACAGACATGCTGGTTAAAATGTTTCCCCAATGAATGTGTGAAACTGGCTTACTGGTACTACACGGAGCCAGTTCAGCTCACCCGCCTCTCTGTTTTCTGAGTGGGCATAGGCTGTTCAATCTGTCTGAGAGCTCATTGACTCATGTCTTTTCTTCAAGCCCAGTGTCTTGTTCAAACGACCGGAGGGGACCTGTAGTAAGGCTTAGCTATATCTTAGCTTGAGTATATCAGTTATGTGCATTCATGTGTTATTTGCAGCCATTATTAGCTTTTTAAACATAATCATCATCATCTTTTCTGAAGGTGACCAACTTCTATCACAACTTCATTTCATTTAAAGCCACGTCTTCAAGGGGCTCATTCTGACTCTTTCCTTGTACACTATCTGGTCATCTGAGCATCTCTAACTGAACTGTCACAGACGATTACGGCAGGAACAACTCCTCTTGCTGTCCCAAAGAGCATGTGGCCCTCACGAGAGTATCAGCTACCACTGGACTCAACGTCAGTGTTCAGTTAATCATGCACTGCCGATTCACCATGCTAGATGCATTTTGCTCGCTGTCTAGCTGTGTGAAGTGTCTATTCATTTTCTGATTTTGCACAGAAAAGTGGTCAGCACAATAATCTACAACTCCACATGACCGGGCCTGTTGGATTGCAAATCAACTGGTTAACCCAATGATCTAACCTGCATCATTTTTGAGGATATGTGCTTTAGAAGTAGACAGTTATTGAATAATATTCAAACCATTATACATGTGTGGTTGTGTATCACGCAATAAATAGCCCAACTATAACATGTCCTATCCAGCCGCTAGGTGTACAATTCTTATATTCATATGATGGAAATGTACAATAAATCGGGGACACTAATAACATTATAACTAGATACAGAATAATCTCTTCCACAAAAATATAATTTACATTACAAAAGCTAATTCAATGGACGACAATGGGTGATTTTCTAATTTTGTACTGTGTGATGATGATACATGTAGATTTAAAAATAATCATGCAGGTAGATCTCTGTCTTTTTTTGTATCAATTGTGTATTAAGGATGAGAAAATGGTAAACATGGTAAACATGTTCACATAAAGCAAAACAGTTTGCTGTCAAGTTCCTGCAAATAGGACTGTAACAGTACAGTCCCTGTTCTGTGTTAAATCAAATTCATTTATAAAGCCCTTCTTACATCAGCTGATATCTCAAAGGGCTGTACAGAAACCCAGCCTAAAACCCCAAAGAGCAAGCAATGCAGGTGTAGATGCACGGTGGCTAGGAAAAACTCCCTAGAAAGGCCAGAACCTAGGAAGAAACCTTGAGAGGAACCAGGCTATGAGGGGTGGCCAGTCCTCTTCTGGCTGTGCTGGGTGGAGGTTATAACAACATGGCCAAGATGTTCAAATGTTCATAGATGACCAACAGCGTCAAATAATAATAATCACAGTGGTTGTAGAGGGTGTAACAGGTCAGCACCTCAGGAGTAAATGTCAGTTGGCTTTTTGTAGCCGATCACATTCAGAGTATCTCTACCGCTCCTGCTGTCTCTAGAGAGTTGAAAACAGCAGGTCTGGGACAGGTAGCATGTCCGGTGAACAGGTCAGGGTTCCATAGCCACAGGCACAACAGTTGAAACTGAAGCAGCAGCACGGCCAGGTGGATTGGGGACAGCAAGGAGTCATCAGGTCAGGTAGTCCTGAGGCATGGTCGTAGTGCTCAGGTCCTCCAAGAGAAGAGAGAAGGAAAGAGAGAGAGAGAGAGAGAGAGAGAGAGAGAGAGAGAGAGAGAGAGAGAGAGAGAGAGAGAGAGAGAGAGAGAGAGAGAGAGAGAGAGAGAGAGAGAGAGAGAGAGAGAGAGAAATAGAGAAATAGAGAAATAGAGAAATAGAGAAATAGAGAAATAGAGAAATAGAGAGAGCATACTTAAATTCACACAGGACACCGGATAAGACAGGAGAAATACTCCAGATATAACAAACCCTAACCCTGACTGACCTGACACATAAACTACTGCAGCATAAATACTGGAGGCTGAGACAGGAGGGGTCAGGAGACACTATGGCCCCATCCGACGATACCCCCGGACAGCACCAAACAGGCAGGATATAACCACACCCACTTTGCCAAAGCTAAGCCCCACACCACTAGAGGGATATCTTCAACCACCAACTTACCATCCTGAGACAAGGCCGAGTATAGCCCACAAAGATCTGATCACGTCAGTGACTCAACCCACTCAAGTGATGCACCCCTCCTAGGGACGACATGGAAGAGTACCAGTAAGCCAGTGACTCAGCCCCCATAATAGGGTTAGAGGCAGAGAATCCTAGTGGCGAGAGGGGAACCTGCCAGGCAGAGTTGCTCTAGCGCCTTTTCCGTTCACCTTCACACTCCTGGGCCAGACTACATTCAATCATAGGACCTACGGAAGAGATGAGTCTTCAATAAAGACTTAAAGGTTGAGACCGAGTCTACGTCTCTGACATGGGTAGGCAGACCATTCCATAAAAAAGGAGCTATAGGAGAAAGCCCTGCCTCCAGTTGTTTGCTTAGACGTTCTATGGACAATTAGGAGGCCTGTGTCTTGTGACCGTAGCGTACGTGTAGGTATGTACGGCAGGACCAAATCGGAAAGATAGGTAGGAGCAAGCCCATGTAATGCTTTGTAGGTTAGCAGTAGAACCTTGAAATCAGCCCTTGCCCTGACAGGAAGACTTACAGACTTATTATCGACTTATAGACTTGTTATAGACTTATGTGCTGTGAGAACATATGCACTATCTGTTATCAAATATAACTATGTGTTCATTCATAGACAAAGGGCTATCAGAGTCTGACCCCTCCTCAGAGAAACCATGTGTTTGTCACACACACAGGAACAGCATCTCTCCACAACAGGAGTGTGAAATCACCATGTTCAACCAGCGAGGGAGTGGAGCTCCCAAAGGGAACAAATATCAGTGCACACGGTTTACATCATGCAAAGCACTGAACCCTCTATTCATGGGTCACTCTCAGGAAATCAATGTTTCTACTCCGCATTTGCAGTGGCTTGAGCGAGAGCTGAACTTGTGTAATCATCTAAAGACATCTAGAGCAAGGAGAGGATCACATTGGTCTGACTTTTAACTGATGCTTTTGCAGTGGCTAATAAATACCAAATGAATGTCTGAAAAATAACTCAACATGTCTCCTCAATTTACATTTACATTTACATTTAAGTCATTTAGCAGACGCTCTTATCCAGAGCGACTTACAAATTGGTGCATTCACCTTATGACATCCAGTGGGACAGTCACTTAACAATAGTGCATCTAAAACTTAGGGGGGGTGGGGTGAGAGGGATTACTTAACCTATCCTAGGTATTCCTTAAAGAGGTGGGGTTTCAGGTGTCTCCCCGGAAGGTGGTGATTGACTCCGCTGTCCTGGCGTCGTGAGGGAGTTTGTTCCACCATTGGGGGGCCAGGGCAGCGAACAGTTTTGACTGGGCTGAGCGGGAGCTGTACTTCCTCAGTGGTAGGGAGGCGAGCAGGCCAGAGGTGGATGAACGCAGTGCCCTTGTTTGGGTGTAGGGCCTGATCAGAGCCTGGAGGTACTGAGGTGCCGTTCCCCTCACAGCTCCGTAGGCAAGCACCATGGTCTTGTAGCGGATGCGAGCTTCAACTGGAAGCCAGTGGAGAGAACGGAGGAGCGGGGTGACGTGAGAGAACTTGGGAAGGTTGAGCCAATATAGCTCAGTTGGTAGAGCATGGCGCTTGTAACGCCAGGGTAGTGGGTTCGATCCCCGGGACCACCCATACGTAGAATGTATGCACACATGACTGTAAGTCGCTTTGGATAAAAGCGTCTTCTAAATGGCATATATTATATTATATTATGATTTATTGATTTATTGATTTTGATACATCATTGATACAATGATGATTATTTTTCATTTATTATTAGATGTGTGTGACTGTCTATTTAAACAATCATAAGTGTTGCTCAAGTGTATAACAATTTACATGCAAAAATGTCCTCTTTTGTTGGAGATGATCATTCCACTTAGGAGCTCTGACGGTGTAATTACAGTCCACTGGCGCCATCAGGTGGACAGTTACGAAACTTAAAGGAAACGCTTCAAGGATCATCGCTTCCAATGGGGTGGTAGGGTTTTGGGGTTGTTGCCGCGTTCATGTGCTTGTCTAAACTAGGAAACTCTGAAATGTACGACTTGCTAACTGGTTGAACACAGTACGTGTATAGAGCCCCACAGTGAAGTTGTCATAATACCCATAATAAAAAAACAGCTAAATGTTTCCAATCGTTTTTCCACCATTGATTTTTCCCATAGAAACACTTAAATACGAAACACAGCCCTTATTTTAAGTGTTTCTAAAATCCACTATAAAAAAATGAATGGTGGAAAAATGATTGGAACCATTTCTTTGTTTGACCGCTAGGATTTATGGGTATTATGACTTATACTGTGGTACTCTTTAACTACAAACGGATAGCAATTCATACACTTTCTTAGTTCCAACTTGCACTTGAACGTGGCATATGTATAGCTGGATGGGTTAGCGGACAATGTAACAAAAGCGACGTGTGTGCTTCCATGGGCCAGAAGTCAGCATGTTGTTGTGATTCTGGATGGCCAGTTTGCCATGTGATGAATAGCAAGTGGCTCGTTTCATTAAAAAAATTGCAATCCGCACTCCGACCTGCGAGGCCGCAATACACAGCGTCCAGTCACAAAAAACTACACAAAGAAGAACATCACTTCCTGTTTAAAAATGGCTGCACCCTTACTAATGTCACATTAGACAATAGAAGTGCTCTTTTCTGTAATGTTGAAAACGTGTTTGATCTCTTACGTATTCGGTTGACCTATTTTGCAGGGTATACCTAAACATGGTCCATCTATGTAAGTATGATCAGGTTGCTATTTAACTAACGCTGTAAACATGGTCCATCTATGTAAGTTTGATCAGGTTGCTATTTAACTAACGCTGTAAACATGGGCTAAGTAGCACGTTGGGGTACGCTTATTAGCTACCCGGAAATGGCTGTACCTTTACTGTTGACGAGCCATGAGTATGGTGTATAGCAAGCTAGTAGTTTTACCAATGATGTTTCTGATAAGTAATGTTTATTTCATGGAATACACAACAGATAGACAACAGATGGCAACACAATAGCTAGACATTGAGTGTTATTTGTATTATGGGATGGCCTCTTGCTAATGAGTTATTGTCCAGACATGAAATACTGTTGGGTTTGTGGTGTTCCCATTTATCGCAGATATTGTTAAAAGAGAGCTCCACCATGTTAAATTACCGTTGCCGTGGGTGGCGATCCAGATTCGAGTATTTTGCAGATAGCATAGTGTTATTGGAGTGGTTGTGGTGTGTAAGCAGTGTGAATCCCTAATTTACCTGGCTAAACACCCGACAACCTTTGACCTAACTACGCACCTGACAAAACACACCACCTGAACTGTGGTCACAACTCATTGCTTACTCTTTGACAGAACACATCCTACTTCAAAGGGTGTTCTTTTTTTCAGCCAATTTAATTGCATATGAATTTCACCATTTAACGAAACAATACAGTGCTGATTTTGTTGTATTATCCTTCAGCATCCTTCCTACTGAAGACGTACCACGGAGGACACATTGTCATCAGGTTGGCAATGGCTGGCCACAAACAGTCTAACAGACCTTTCTACCGCATTGTGGCAGCTTACAACAAGCGATCACGAGACAGGAAATACATAGAACAGCTGGGCTCTTATGACCCCCTGCCAAACATCTACAATGAGAAACTGGTCAGCATCAACTCTGACAGGATCAAGTACTGGATGGGCTGTGGTGCACATCCAACGAAGCCTGTGGCCAAACTTCTAGGTGTGTTCCCTCTACCCTCACCATGACAACACACACTTTACAAGTTTATTGAAATGACCAGTGTAAGGCCTACTTCATGGAAAAGACACTAAATCACAGGTTCATAAACTAAACTAACTACTATATAACAAAAATATAAATGCAACAGTTTTTACAATTTTACTGAGTTACAGTTTATGTAAAGAAATTTGTCACTTGAAATAAATGTATTAGATGGATTTCACATGACTGGGAAACATAAGGTAATGGTGGCTGTTGAATGGCATGACAATTTTTTATTTTATTTAACCAGGCAAGTCAGTTCAGGACATTCTTATTTTCAATGACGGCCTAGGAACAGTGGGTTAACAGCCTTGTTCAGGGGCAGAACAACACAGTTTTACCTTGTCAGCTTGGGGATTCGATCTTGCAACCTTTCGGTTACTAGTCCAACGCTTTAACCACTAGGTTACCTGCTGCCCCATTTGGGCCTCAGGATCTCATCACGGTATCTCTGTGTATTCAAATGGCCATTGATAAAATGCCATTTTGTTCTTTATCCGTAGCTTATGCCTGCCCATCCCATAACCCGACCGCCACCATGGGGCACTGTTCACAACAACAAACCACTCACCCACATGATGCCATACACATGGTCTGTGGTTGTGAGGCTGGTTATATGTACTGCCAAATTCTCTAAAATGACATTGGAGGCAGCTTATGGCAGATAAAATAACATTAAATTCTCTGGCAACAGCTCTGGTGGACATTCCTGCAGTCAGAATGCCAATTGCACGCTCCCTCAACTTGAGACATCTGTGGTATTGTGTTGTGTGACAAAACTGCACATTTTAGAGTGACCTTTTCCTGTCCCCAGCACAAGGTGCACCTGTGTAATGATGATGATGATGCTGTTAAGCTAAATTTAAGAGAAAGAAGCTTTTTGTGCATATGCAACATTTCTGGGAACTTTGATTTTAGCTCATGAGGGACCAACACCAACACTTTGTTCAGTGTAGTATACTTTTAAATGTAATCAATACTTCCAATTAAGTCTAAATGCTACCTGGGAATCTATGTGGTCTAAGACACTGTCAACCCTCTCATGTCTTCCTGTAGGACTGGCTGGGTTCTTCCCCCTGCATCCCATGACGGTGACAGAAACAGAGCGTCACAGGGCCCTGGCAGAGCTAGCAGAGGAAGCAGCTCCAGAGGATGGAGTTAAGCAGCAGCAACTTGGATAGCTGGAGCATGAGGGACTGTCAAGCATAGCAGGGTGTGGTTACTGTACACGAAGGACAGCTAGAAATGACATCCTCCTCCCAAAAGGTTAACCATTTCCAGTGAAAGCCTTTGTGAACTATGAATATTCATAAGCAGTGCTTAACAGAACAACTTAGGCTTTTTAGATTTTATTTTTTACAAATTACACTGAACAAAAATATAAATGCAACAAAAATATTTTAAAAGTTAGTTTATTTAAAAGGAAATCAGTCAATTGAAATAAATGCATTAGGCCCTAGCCTATGGATTTCACATGACTGGGAATAGAGATAATCTGTTGGTCCTTTGCATATAGTTGATCAGAGGCTACACCTGATGTATTTGGAGAATGTGACAAATCAAATTTGATTCGATTTTTATTCTACATAAACGCAGTCTACCACTTACAATTGAAAACAGTGGAAATGATAAACAGGGCAGATCTACTTACACATTTTGTATGGAAAGAAAATAGCATTTGTATCTTTATAGGCTCCAAATTCCTATGACAAAGATTTTCTCAGTACTGCAACCAGAAGCCGCTCAATTGATCAGATTATACACTTCTTATTGTAACTGACATGAATGCAATTGTTGATTCTAAGATAGGTAGATGTGGACCTTCTCATAGCTCATCACAAGTGAATGCTTTCAATGTACTTAAACAAGATCTTCATCTTAATAACTGTTGGATAAGTTATAATCCCACAACTAAGGACTATACATGCTTTTCTGATCGATTGAAACTTTCTCGAGAATTGATTACATTTTAACATCTACTGATATTACAGGTAACATGGAACTTATAAAAACATTACTGGCCATTCTATCTGATCATAATCCAATTCTTTGTAAATGTAAAATCTTCCCAATGAAAAAGCATGCACTGAGATGGAGGTTTAATAATAATTTACTACACAACTCTGACTACATCTTTCAGTTAATATCCAATTTCAGATCTATATATTTAAAAAAATGACTACTCAGTGTAGGACTCAACTATGGTATGTTTAGCTGTGAAATGTTAAATAAGAGGAAACGCCACACATTTTTCTTCTAATTTACAGAAATGAAGACTTCAGAAGACCAGTGAATTGTAAAATGATGGAAGACTCTTAAAAACAACTATTCAACAAAGAGAGAAATTGAGCTTAAAACAAGTAGACTGGAACTTAATGACTTGTTGTGACGTAGAGCAGAATTCATTATGCAGAGGATGTGACACAAAAATACTGTTCAAGGGAGTAGGCCTAGCCAATTACTGGAGCTGCAGCTTAAACATGCTGAAACATCAATACAGCTAATCAGATCCCCTACTAAAGGACGGATATCTGATCTTACAGAAATAAATACGCTTGTAGAGCATATTATTCAGATTTATACAGTTCCTCACATTACTTTGATACTTCTGTTTGTCGGCAGTTCCTGGAAAACCTTACGCTGCCCAAACTCTGTCAAGAAGAAACAGTTTTATTAGAGGAACCTCCCACTTTATCTGAAATGAAAGCTGCTCTTTTAAATATGAAGAAAGACAAAGCGCATGTTATTGATGGAATACCTCCTGAACTCATTCTCAACTTTTGGGTTGAGCTAGGAGCAGTTATTCTTGAATCGCTTAACATTGCTAATGAAAAAGGACAATTCCACAGAGACATCAATACAGCTATGATATCCCTAATCCCTAAGAAAGGAAAATACCTCACAAATTGTGAACATTTTAGGCCGATCAGTTTAATCGGAACAGAAATTAAGATATATGCCAAAGCTCTCGCCATGCGCCTAGACAAAGCTCATACATCCTGACCAAACAGGGTTCATTAAGAGTCGCCAGGGATCCGATAACATGCTGTTTCATTTGGTTGCTGAGGCTTCCAATCTTGATACCCTGTGTGCTGTGTTATCATTAGATGCAGAAAAACCCTTTGACTGCTTAGAGTGGGAATATTTATGGCTTGTTCAGTTTTGGGGCTAGATTTATACATATGATTCGCACCATGAATGTGAATCCTTCTTCTATTATATCTACAGGCACTACCCATTCTAATCTATTTATCATACAACAAGGATGTAAACAAGGTTGTCCCACCTCCCCTATGCTACTTGCTCTCTCCCTTGAACCACTGGCACAAAGCATACGTCAAAATTAGGCTTCCTCACATATCAAAATCAATCAAACTGAACAAGCAATTTCTCTGTATGCAGATGACATTCTACTCTATGTCACACATGCTCAGAAATCACTCCAGCCAATAATGTCTATTTTCACAGCATTTAGCTCATGGTCTGGTTACCTTTTTGCTCTTTGTGCTGTTGTCTGTGCCCAATAATGTTTGTACCATGTTTTGAACTGCTACCATGTGTTGCTATTTTGTTGTCTTAGGTCTCTCTTTATGTAGCGTTGTGGTGTCGTTCTTGACGTGATGTGTATTTTGTCCTATATTATTATTATTATTTTTAATCCCAGGCCCGTCCCCGCAGGAGGCCTTTTGCCTTTTGGTAGGCCGTCATTGTAAATAATAATGTGTTTTTAACTGACTTGTATAGTTAAATAAAGGTTAAATAAATAAAATACAAAGTAGGTGTAATGTGTGTGGCGATTCCCTGCAAAAATCCAACTGCAAGCTGGTGACGTATTCTGGCCACTAAATGGCGCCAAAGAGCAAGAGAACGCTCAGATGCCAATACAAAGACAAAGTGTTTGAACTGGAATTTCAAGTGATCGAACAAGATGCACCTGCAATACTTGGAAGATCAGCTTGTCTGGAAATGGGCTTAATACAGAGGATATTCAAGCTTGAACAAAAGGCAGAGACCAACATTTTGAGTGAATATGAAGATGTATTTACAGGACCTGGATGTTTTCCAGGAATTCATCACATTCAAGTAGATCCAGAAGTAACACCAGCGGTTTCCTCACCTAGAAGTGCCTGTGGCGCTAAAAGAAGAACTGGAAAAGGAACTGAACGATTGTCACCAAGCTGTTTACCCATTCAGGAGGCTCAGTTTGCTTGACGACGACATCCGTCTTTTTCATGCCAAACAAAATACAGGTATGCATGGACCCACAGGATTTAAACAAAACCATCGAGGGAACATTATCCTTCACATACCATTGAAGAGGTAGTTGCTGAAATTCCTAACGCTAAGGTATTTTCAACTGTTGATGCAAACCAAGGATTCTGGCAAATTCAACTGGTTGAAGAGAGCTCCCGACTACACATTAAATATGCCGTTTGGGAATTCAAGAGACTGCCTTTCGGAATTGTGTTTACCCCACAGGTGTTCCAGAGGTGCCTTGCCCAGCATTTGAAAGGTCTGGAAGGTGTCATGAACCTCATGGATTACATTCTTGTCTTGGGTGATGACACAGAGCAGCACGACCGGCGACTGAGACAACTACTAGACAGACTGAGAAGCATCAACTTGAAACTGAATAAGGACAAGTGAAGAATCAGAATGACAGAAATCCGCTACATTGGACATGTGTTAAGAAAAGAAGGCCTGAAACCAGACTCCAAAAAGGTCAAAGCAATGCAAGAAATGCCAGAGCCAGAGGACAAAGAAGAGCTTCAGAGGTTTATGGGAATATTGCAGTATCTAGCAAAGTTCATCCTAAATCTCTCAGATGTCAGTGCACCACTGAGGCAACTGCTGGAAGAAGACATCCAGTGGCACTGGGAGTCTGTACAGAAACTGATTCAAAAGCTTGAAAGCACTTGAAAGCAATGCACCAGTGTTAAAGTACTCCGATGTGAAAAAAACACCGAGACTATCTGTGGATGCAAACTCAGAAGGCTTGGGAGGTGTGATCCTGCTAGATGATCAGCCAATCGCATATGGGTCAAGGTCCCTCACAGACTGGCGAAAGTGTACGGCTGTGAGAAGATTAATCAATACTGTTATGGAAAACAGATCCAGCTGAAGTCAGACCACAAGCCCTTGGAAGTTGCTCCAGAAAGCACCAGACAGACTGCAGAGAAACAGTCTACGCATGACATACAAACCAGGAAAGAAGATGCACATTGAGTTGAACAGAAAGAAATTGCTGGATGGTGAGCTGGATGTAAACGTCATCGCTCATCAACTTCCTTTTTCAGAAGAGAAACTGCAGCAATTCAAAACAGCAACAACAGAAGATGAATAGTTAAGACTGGTCACAGAAACAGTTAAAGGATGGCCAGACACAAGAAGAAAAGTTGCAAATAAAATACAGCACTACTGGACCGTCAGAGAGGACTTGACATACTGCATTTACATTACATTTACATTTAAGTCATTTAGCAGACGCTCTTATCCAGAGCGACTTACAAATTGGTAAGTCGCATACTGAAATGGACTACTGTTCAAAAGTTCAAAAGTTGTAATTCCTCAGAAAATGAGAGAAGAAATTATGATCTGGCCAGGCATGGCTAAACAGATTGAAGATGTAGCAAAATGTGCAGTCTGCAACACACACAAAAACATCAGACAAAGAGAGCCCTTCATTTCTCATCCAATCCCAGAGAGAGCTTGGGCCAGAGTTGGAGTGGAACTCTTCCATTACAATGATGCAGAATATCTAACACGTGTGGATTATCAAATCAAATGTATTTATATAGCCCTTCTTACATCAGCTGAGATCTCAAAGTGCTGTACAGAAACCCAGCCTAATACCCCATTGAGCAAGCAATGCAGGTGTAGAAGCACGGTGGCTAGGAAAAACTCCCTAGAAAGGCATAAACCTAGGAAGAAACCTAGAGAGGAACCAGGCTATGAGGGCTGGCCAGTCCTCTTCTGGCTGTGCCAGGTGGAGATTATAACAGAACATGGTCAAGATGTTCAAATGTTCATAAATGACCAGCATGGCCAAATAATAATAATCACAGTAGTTGTCAAGGGTGCAGCAAGTCAGCACCTCAGGAGTAAATGTCAGTTGGCTTTTCGTAGCCAATCATTAAGAGCATCTCTACCGCTCCTGCTGTCTCTAGAGAGTTGAAAACAGCAGGTCTGGGACAGGTAGCACATCCGGTGAACAGGTCAGGGTTCCATAGCCGCAGGCAGAACAGTTGAAACTGGAGCGGCAGCATGGCCAGGTGGACTGGGGACTGCAAGGAGTCATCATGCCAGGTAGTCCTGAGGCATGTTAGGAGCCATTTCACAAGCTGACAACAGAGACAAAAACACTACCTCGACCAAGGAACACGTAAAGTTTTGTTCATGAAGGAAGGAGAACGAGTCAGGATCAGACAAGACAACTAATGGCAACCACCAATTGTACTTGGAAAACATGGCCAGCGAAGGTCATACATAGTGTTTCATGTAAACTTTAATTAACTAGGAAGTCGGGGCACCACGGGAAAATGTTTATAGAGTCTCTATTTCCCGAATCGACACTCCAGCTATATCTTATCAAAACAATCGCTTATTAATGAATTGTACCTCATCAGTTCTCATGACTGAAAGTCACAAACCTTTGGATATCTACACGAACCCTAGCATAAATTATGAATCAGCGATATACAAATTGGCTTAATTATTTATTTACTATCTAACTAATTAAATCACAGAAATACACAAACCCCCATGTATGAACTAATTGTGTGTGTTATTACATGATACAAAGAAAAAGTCGCTAGTGGACGAACCCGAAATGAAGGCTTGGTAGACAAAGGAAAGGGGGTGTGGACCGCTCCAGAGCGGAAAACTCATAGCTGAAAACTACACTCATAGAAATTGCTAATACCTTACATGAACGACCGCTCATTCGAAAATAAATATCAATTTACATATTTACGAGTGTATGTCTTGTTGCCTCTCTCTGTGGTCGCCGATCCATCTACTGAAGAGTCAATCCACAGAAAGTCTGTGGTTGTGTTCATAATGGATACGTCAGGCGTACCCATGGTTGTCGCATAGAATAGATGTTTTGGCGGTTGTCTGTATTTTTTTACTAGGCTTCTGAAGGAGTTAAACCAAGGCCTCAAACCTTTTTAAATGGTTAATAAATTGTGTTATTATAAACTGTAAGGTCTCCTCTTTAGGAAACCTCTGTGTGTGTGTGTTAGCACACAGAGTGTCTGATGTGCCCTTAAGACACTATCGGAAGGCGGAAGCCGCCTACGCTCATACTCCTCCTGTCTGGGCCCCACCGTGCCTGTCTGAGGTTCTGAGAATATGACTGGTGCTCTGCCGCAGGCTGCCGCAGGCCTGATGAAAACAGCCCCATGTCAGAGGATGCTTAGACTTGTTCACCTTGTTATGACCCTATACTTGTGATGAAAGGTCAAACCTACTTCTGAACTTTTAATTTGCTGACAAGACGGTTGCTGCTATCAGGGGGAGGTTAGATTTATTAAAATGTTGTTGCCAGGGAAAGTCACGCAAGGAGGACTTGGAGAGGCTATATAAGTTGCAGGATGTCTTAGACACTTTGCATAACCTGGGGAGAGCTGTCATATACTGTACTCTGTACCAACTTCTGCCTACAATTGTATTACTAAAGGATAATTTTAATAATTAAACAAAGAGTCTGTGTTTCCTTTCTGCTACCAATATATATACGTTTGCTAATTATATAGACCTTATCATCTGTAGAAGAAATTGACTAACACTTCATACATTTCCGCTGCAGACTGGAAGTTCGACACCCCAGTTTAAAAAAAAAACTTCTGTAGTGAATCGATAGTCTCAGAGTTGAACCTTTTCCACCCGTGTAGCCAATGCTCCACGCTGTATGGTCTTGTTCTTTGGTGGAGCTGTATTGCCAACCTTTGGTTACATGTAGCTACCGCTTCATATTTTCTGGTCTTAGAAATTCAACCATTTGCAACCTTCGCTTACACCATGGTTTGCGTGGTCTGGTGTGAATTGCATCACGGAGGCTTTTATACTTTTGAGAAAAGTGGCCATCTCATGGGCATGGCTACTGACTGTGCATAAGTTACCATAAAATTCACATTATCTGTAAGTCGCTCTGGATAAGAGCGTCTGCTAAATGACTTAAATGTAAATGTAAATGTAATTAAAAAAAATACTTATTCATCCATCTTATACAACATTCAGAAGTAAACCTGACAGCTGGGAAATGGACACATTAAGAGAACTTTTTTGCCCGCTTTGAGGACAATACAGTGCCACTGACATGGCCTGCAACCAAAACATGCGGACTCTCCTTCACTGCAGCCGACTTGAGGAAAACATTTAAACGTGTTAACCCTCGCAAAGCTGCAGGCCCAGACGGCATCCCCAGCCGCGCCCTCAGAGCATGCGCAGACCAGCTGGCTGGTGTGTTTACGGACATATTCAATCAATCCCTATCCCAGTCTGCTGTTCCCACATGCTTCAAGAGGGCCACCATTGTTCCTGTTCCCAAGAAAGCTAAGGTAACAGCTAAACGACGACCGCACCGTAGCACTCACTTCTGTCATAATTTACATTTACATTTAAGTCATTTAGCAGACGCTCTTATCCAGAGCGACTTACAAATTGGTGCATTCACCTTATGACATCCAGTGGAACAGTCACTTTACAATAGTGCATCTAAATCTTAAAGGGGGGGGGGGAGAGGGAATACTTATCCTATCCTAGGTATTCCTTAAAGAGGTGGGGTTTCAGGTGTCTCCGGAAGGTGGTGATTGACTCCGCTGTCCTGGCGTCGTGAGGGAGTTTGTTCCACCATTGGGGGGCCAGAGCAGCGAACAGTTTAGACTGGGCTGAGCGGGAGCTGTACTTCCTCAGTGGTAGGGAGGCGAGCAGGCCAGAGGTGGATGAACGCAGTGCCCTTGTTTGGGTGTAGGGCCTGATCAGAGCCTGGAGGTACTGAGGTGCCGTTCCCCTCACAGCTCCGTAGACAAGCACCATGGTCTTGTAGCGGATGCGAGCTTCAACTGGAAGCCAGTGGAGAGAACGGAGGAGCGGGGTGACGTGAGAGAACTTGGGAAGGTTGAACACCAGACGGGCTGCGGCGTTCTGGATGAGTTGAAGGGGTTTAATGGCACAGGCAGGGAGCCCAGCCAACAGCGAGTTGCAGTAATCCAGACGGGAGATGACAAGTGCCTGGATTAGGACCTGCGCCGCTTCCTGTGTGAGGCAGGGTCGTACTCTGCGGATGTTGTAGAGCATGAACCTACAGGAACGGGCCACCGCCTTGATGTTGGTTGAGAACGACAGGGTGTTGTCCAGGATCACACCAAGGTTCTTAGCGCTCTGGGAGGAGGACACAATGGAGTTGTCAACCGTGATGGCGAGATCATGGAACGGGCAGTCCTTCCCCGGGAGGAAGAGCAGCTCCGTCTTGCCGAGGTTCAGCTTGAGGTGGTGATCCGTCATCCACACTGATATGTCTGCCAGACATGCAGAGATGGGATTCGCCACCTGGTCATCAGAAGGGGAAAGGAGAAGATTAGTTGTGTGTCGTCTGCATAGCAATGATAGGAGAGACCATGTGAGGTTATGACAGAGCCAAGTGACTTGGTGTATAGCGAGAATAGGAGAGGGCCTAGAACAGAGCCCTGGGGGACACCAGTGGTGAGAGCGCGTGGTGAGGAGACAGATTCTCGCCACGCCACCTGGTAGGAGCAACCTGTCAGGTAGGACGCAATCCAAGCGTGGGCCGCGCCGGAGATGCCCAACTCGGAGAGGGTGGAGAGGAGGATCTGATGGTTCACAGTATCGAAGGCAGCCGATAGATCTAGAAGGATGAGAGCAGAGGAGAGAGAGTTAGCTTTAGCAGTGCGGAGCGCCTCCGTGATACAGAGGAGAGCAGTCTCAGTTGAATGACTAGTCTTGAAACCTGACTGATTTGGATCAAGAAGGTCATTCAGAGAGAGATAGCGGGAGAGCTGGCCAAGGACGGCGCGTTCAAGAGTTTTGGAGAGAAAAGAAAGAAGGGATACTGGTTTGTAATTGTTGACATCGGAGGGATTGAGTGTAGGTTTTTTCAGAAGGGGTGCAACTCTCGCTCTCTTGAAGACGGAAGGGACGTAGCCAGCGGTCAGTGATGAGTTGATGAGCGAGGTGAGGTAAGGGAGAAGGTCTCAGGAAATGGTCTGGAGAAGAGGGGAGGGGATAGGGTCAAGCGGGCAGGTTGTTGGGCGGCCGGCCGTCACAAGACGCGAGATTTCATCTGGAGAGAGAGGGGAGAAAGAGGTCAGAGCACAGGGTAGGGCAGTGTGAGCAGAACCAGCGGTGTTGTTTGACTTAGCAAACGAGGATCGGATGTCGTGAAGTGCTTTGAGAGACTAGTCAAGGACCATATCACCTCCACCCTACCTGACACCCTAGACCCACTCCAATTTGCTTACCACCCAAATAGGTCCACAGACGATGCAATCTCAACCACACTGCACACTGCCCTAACCCATCTGGACAAGAGGAATACCTATGTGAGAATGCTGTTCATCGACTACAGCTCGGCATTCAACACCATAGTACCCTCCAAGCTCGTCATCAAGCTCGAGAGCCTGGGTCTCGACTCCGCCCTGTGCAACTGGGTACTGGACTTCCTGACGGGCCGCCCCCAGGTGGTGAGGGTAGGCAACAACATCTCCACCCCGCTGATCCTCAACACTGGGGCCCCACAAGGGTGTGTTCTGAGCCCTCTCCTGTACTCCCTGTTCACCCACGACTGCGTGGCCACGCACGCCTCCAACTCAATCATCAAGTTTGCGGACGACACAACAGTGGTAGGCTTGATTACCAACAACGACGAGATGGCCTACAGGGAGGAGGTGAGGGCCCTCGGAGTGTGGTGTCAGGAAAATAACCTCACACTCAACGTCAACAAAACTAAGGAGATGATTGTCGACTTCAGACAACAGCAGAGGGAACACCCCCCTATCCACATCGATGGAACAGTAGTGGAGAGGGTAGTAAGTTTTAAGTTCCTCGGCATACACATCACAGACAAACTGAATTGGTCCACCCACACAGACAGCATCGTGAAGAAGGCTCAGCAGCGCCTCTTCAACCTCAGGAGGCTGAAGAAATTTGGCTTGTCACCAAAATCACTCACAAACTTCTACAGATGCACAATCGAGAGCATCCTGGCGGGCTGTATCACCGCTTAGTACGGCAACTGCTCCGCCCACAACCGTAAGGCTCTCCAGAGGGTAGTGAGGTCTGCACAACGCATCACCGGGGGCAAACTACCTGCCCTCCAGGACACCTACACCACCCGATGTTACAGGAAGGCCATAAAGATCATCAAGGACAACAACCACCCGAGCCACTGCCTGTTCACCCCGCTATCATCCAGAAGGCGAGGTCAGTACAGGTGCATCAAAGCTGGGACCGAGAGACTGAAAAACAGCTTCTATCTCAAGGCCATCAGACTGTTAAACAGCCACCACTAACATTGAGTGGCTGCTGCCAACACACTGACACAACTCCAGCCACTTTAGTAATGGGAATTGATGGGAAATGAAGTAAAATATATCACTAGCCACTTTAAACAATGCTACCTTATATAATGTTTACATACCCTACATTATTTCTCATATGTATACGTATATACTGTATTCTATATCATCTACTGCATCTTTATGTAATACATGTATCACTAGCCACTTTAACTATGCCACTTTGTTTACATACTCATCTCATATGTATATACTGTACTTGATACCATCTACTGTATCTTGCCTATGCTGCTCTGTACCATCACTCATTCATATATCTTTATGTACATATTCTTTATCCCCCTACACTTGTGTGTATAAGACAGTAGTTTTGGAATTGTTAGTTAGATTACTTGTTGGTTATTACTGCATTGTCAGAACTAGAAGCACAAGCATTTCGCTACACTCGCATTAACATCTGCTAACCATGTGTATGTGACAAATAAAATTTGATTTGATTTGATATAGTTCTGTGTGTTTCCTGTCCTTCATGAGATCACCAAAGGAAACACGCTTGACATGACTGACCCTTAACTGTCCACGGACCATTCCCACATTCTCAAAAATATAAATATTGTTTAATTCTCCCATTTTGGGGATTATGAGTTTCTAAAGACAAGCTCTTTGTTCTCCATAGGCTCTCTCCCGCCATACTCCATGGCAGCGAAGAGAGAGATTCTAGCAGGAATTTATGACCGTTGTAAAACCTGATGTGAGAGAGGGGGGAGCCACAGTATACACCTCAAAAGGGCCACGTCGTGACAATTGTACAAACACAAAATTAGAGAATCTGCAGAAGGAGCTGGACACCTGTTAAAAACATATGGAACAACACACCAAGATGCACTCAGAGACCATAAAAGACTTGCCTTTTCCTGTGGAAAGAGAACATGAAACAAGTGTCATCATGGAAGAAAACTACTCACCTGCGTGTTCTCCAGCTCCAACAACATCAAAACAAACAGTGGGAAGCAACAAAGTAACCACTGACACACCAGTGAAATCAACTACCTGAATGCCAAAACACTACCAGTTTTCAAAAGACTATACTGAAAAACAGAAAAAAAGAGACCGAAAAAAATAATCTGTCATAGTGTTTATAATTCAAAGTTTACTGCATTGCACTGGCCACCTACTCGTCTTCTCTAATTCAAGACAAAATAAGAAATTTAATTGACAATAATAACAATGTGATGACATTTGTGATGTTCATTATGTTGTGAAGAAAAAAGCAACATTTGGATGAGGGTGGTGCTGTTACTTATTACTACATGTGATCATCTGTGCTTGTACTTGAGCCATGACATCAGATAAATGTGGTTCTTCTACCCGCATCCCTGCCTCAGTGACCTATATATTACAATAACATTTTTGCACTGATGCATTGCAAATAGTTGCACAGGACATTACTTTTTTGCCATGTAGAGGTGTAGCTAACTACTGGAACCACACACTGCTTCTTTTGGAAAAATAAAATAAAATATGGGTGAAGTAGGCAAGAATGTCCTTTCTTTTTCAGCCTCAGACCTGCCTAATTTTACTCGAAAGATCCTTTTTGTGTTTAAAAGGATAAATTACACATTTTGTTAACATTTGACTACAGAGTGAAATGATCTTGCAATTTGGATGTAGTGAACAACTTTTTCAGGGGTAGCTTTAGTTCTTCTAGTTTGAAATAAATGGTAGCTTGGTCAACTATATTTTAAGAGTAGCTTCTCCAACACTGGCCATTATTATAATGTTTGTATTTATTTCATCTTTATTTAACTAGGCAAGTCAGTTAATTTAGGGATAACCTCCTTTTAAATTTTTTTGATGACATACCCAAATCTAACTGCCTGTAGCTCAGGCCCTGAAGCAAGAATATGCATATTCTTGGTACCATTTGAAAGGAAACACTTTGAAGTTTGTGGAAATGTGAATGTAGGAGAGTATAACACAATAGATCTGGTAGAAGAAAATACAAAGTAAAAACAACCAGTCTTTTTCTACCACCTTCTTTGAAATACAAGAGAAAGGTCATAGTTCTAGCCATCACTCTGGTTGTAATTCCAATAGTGTCCACAAGATGGGAGCAGTGTATGTGCAAAGTTTCAGATGGATAACTTGAAGTGAGTGAACTACAATACTTTTAGTGTGAAGTCCCAAGGTACATTTGGGCAAATCGTGAAGGAGACATTTACATTCACATGACATTTTTTCTGTAAGAATATTGTCAAATCTGCATACTTGGACTTTGATTTAGCTTTACAAGTATGAGTAGCTATATTACAAGTTCAACATTTGCAAAACAACCAGTTTTCATAACTTCATAATTTTTGTCCAACATGAAAAGGCATGTTGTTGTACAAGCTCATTGGCTATCTAGCTAGCTTTGGTTGACCCCGATTGGTGCTTATTTGACAAAGATACAGTTGTTAAAGTGATGGCCACCAACATCATCGGCGTGCCATGAAGGCATTGCTTTCTGACCAAATATGGTGTCCTATAGGATATACTACACCCCTAATGATATAGTGAAGTCTTGTTACCTTCTAGGATCTCTGAGGAATACATACAAATGTGATTTGACTTGTTCAAACAACGTTTAGGGTGAGATTTTCACTTTCTTTGCAAATCGACCGTGCATGCTATATGGACCTTTTTAGGATATGAAAAATGATTTTATCTAACAAAATGACACTTAATGTTATCTCTGGGACCCTTAAAGTCTTCGCTTCATTGTGCATGCAAATGCACTCACACCTGCCTGCTGCCATTTTTGAGCAAGCTCTGTACTGGTGGTGCCCCGATCCTGCAGCTGAATCAACTTTAGGAGACGGTCCTGGCGCTTGCTGGACTTTCTTTGGTGCCTTGAAGCCTTCTTCACAACAATTGAACCGTATGAAAATGAATGAAAATCAGAGCAAGATTTCAGAATGTAAATACACATTTCACCTTCAGTAGGGAATTTATCAAACCTATCGTGGTGAAAAAAGTGTTTTGTTGTTAGGAGCTCTCCTCAAACAATAGCATGGCATTTTTTCACAGTAATAGCTATTGTAAATTAGACAGTGCAGTTAAATTAACAATAATCTAATATTTCAGCCGATATAAGACACTTATATATACCAACATTTGTTGTTTCTCTAAAATCTGGGATCTTGACATAACGCACTGCATGACTTACAACTGTCCCGTTGACAGAACGCCGATCCTTAATTAAGAACAAATTCTTATTTACAATGTTGGCCTACCCCGGACAAACCCTAACACGGACGACGCTGGGCCAAATGTGCGACGCCCTATGGGAATCCCAATAATGTCCGGTTGTGATACAGCCTGGAATCGAACCAGGGTCTGTAGTGACGCCTCTAGCACTGAGATGCACTGCCTTAGACCGCTGCGCCACAAAACTAGGAAATAACATGTATGGAATCATGTAGTATCCAAACAAGTGTTAAACAAATCAAAATATATTTTAGATTCCAGGTGACTACCTCATGAAGCTTGTTGAGAGAATGCGAAGTGTGCAAAGCTGTCATCAAGGCAAAGGAAGGCTACTTTGAAGAATCTGAAATATAAAATATGTTTTGATTTGTTTAACATTTTTTGGGTTACTACATGATTCCATATGTGTTATTTCATAGTTTTGATGTCTTCACTATTATTCTAAAATGTAGAAAATAGTAAAAAATAAAGCAAAACCCTTGAATGAGTAGGTGTGTCCAAACTTTTGACTGGTACTGTACAGTTAAGTATTATTTGCAGTTGTCACTATGACAATGAACATCCGGAATGGTCTTGTATTACCACCTTATTAATAGGCCTAAAGCATGAAGTGGGATGCATTGATCAGTTGATTGACAGGTGTACTGTAGAATGATAAACAAAAACCTTCCTCTAGTGTGGATTCTTGACAACTTGGGTCAAGTCTGGACTCACTAACTAATCATTTCAGTCCTTCTGCTCTGTGTTTAGCGGTCTTATAAATTATTGACTGCACTGACAAATATTTTCAAATAAAATAACTCTTCCAGTCATCATTCAAGCTATGGACTCCCACAGTGAAACATGAAGCACCGAAGACCTGAGCCAACAGGACACCGAGCCTCAGAGTTGCTCAACAGGTAGCCAGGGGGGAAAAGAGTCATTCTTTCAACCAGGAAGGGGAAGGTAATGTATACCTGTCTGTCTAAGTAACTCTGCTTTGTGTTTGGACTGCAGCCAGCTGTAAATGAGGTGCTGCATGAGGGTGTGGGTGGGGGTGATATAACAGGCCCAACAACAGCTGAATCAGAGTTCATCTCACACCATTCAACACATAACAGAATACAGAAGACCGATTCATAAATAAGTCATTTTATTTTCTCCTTTAAAAGACTGATACACGATCAACTATTCACAATGAAAACTGGAATTATGTTAAATACTGTGACACAGCATACAGTTCTTTACTCCCAGTGCATTTGTTTCACTACAGCAGATAATGTAAATTCTCAATGTACTAAAGTCTTCATTTGATTTCATTGTTTCCGATAAGACATGGGAATAGGTTAAATAACAGTGTACAATGTAAACAATTTCTTATACATTAAATATAAAAAAACATGGCCTCTTCTAGGTTTTCACTTTGCCCTGGAGGGAAAATGTACTGAAGTGACCATTCGACTTTAGAGCTAATCTGATATGGATTGGAACACGGTGTTTTATATCCAGGATTACTTCCACACACTTGCTACATTTACTATGTCATCACGATGGAGCTTGAATAATCTATAACAATAAAATCTATATTGTTTCCTGGCCGCCAGCAGCCAAAGTCTCTGGACTACACCCACTGCAGTCACGTCAGGCAGGAATGCACAAGCAGAACAGGAAAGTCTGTGTCAGGTAGGTAAGCCCCACACAGTCTGCATAATATAGGTCTATGTTATCACGTGTGCCCAACATCTCTGTGATCCAGGATCACTTGTGTATATATATAATGAAAGGTCTGATTGTGTTTTAAAATTCTAAAACGTGGTATATTGACTGAGTAAAGTAGTGGTTTGATTGTCATAAGGGATTGAGAAATATTTGGCAATGTTTCAGTTAATTTATTCTTCAATTCTAATTCTTTTAGGATTACAGTCCATGAACTGTTGGGTAATATATTAAGTTGTTTCTTTAACCAGGCAAGTCAGTTAAGAACAAATTCTTATTTTCAATGACGGCCTAGGAACAGTGGGTTAACTGCCTGTTCAGGGGCAGAACGACAGATTTGTGCCTTGTCAGCTCGGGGGTTTGAACTTGCAACTTTCCACTTACTAGTCCAACGCTCTAACCACTAGGCTACCCTGTATTCTGAGGGGTTGTATTGAAGGCAGTTCCACACATTGACTCACAGCTTGACCAACTCCTGAGCTCCCCACACAGTTTGATACAATTCAGTTGAGACATGCATACACTCATGTTCAACAACAAATTCCAGAGAAGGAAAGTAATATAGGGGTTAGGGAGGATACACTACGTCAAAATACACGGTTGCAGTGATGACAAACAGGCAGAGAACAGTAACAAATATTGTTAACCTAATTTTCTACAATATGGTAGAAAAGCCACACAAAAACAGCAGAGAAAACAAACACACTTGCACCACGTACACACGCGTAACAAAGTATAAGCTGCCCTAGACATCCCACTGGATACATGCATACCAATATTCCACAGCCCCCACTGGTACAGAGTTGCACGTCCAGTGAGGGGAAACACACAGTCATCCATAAACATAGTGGTCTGAGTAAGACTGAAATATCAACAAGGCAGGACATGTGCATTCCTATTTTCATGCTTATACAAAATATGAGTTAGGGTGGGGAATCCTTCATTTAAAAGTGTTTAAATACATTGGGATCTTTAGACTTCATAGATGCAACACAAGATAATAATTGCTTTACTGACCCTTTGTCCCTAATTTCTGAGGCACATAAGCAATATCAAAACACAATATACAACTCACAAAATGTCCTCTACCTGTGAGACACACAACACTGAGAACATGGGGGCACAAGTCCTGCTTATACCCTAAAACTGAACCACTGTATCAGCAAAACATTTACATAATGTACTGACAAATAATATTAAAAAAGAATCACTCTAAAATGGTTAAATATCACCCCCCCAAACACACAATAGTTAGACAACATTTAGCTCATGTGTTTTGATTGCAATTCCAAATGTCCCAGTAACTCTAAATGGTATATCAAAACCCCTATGTTTTTAGAATACTGAGGTAAAACTACCAACGTCGTCAGTGTCAACGCAGCAGTAAACGTCTGAAGGCTTCAGTGTCCTGAGGCACTTTGTGCCCAGAGGTTTGCTCGTGTCCCGTGGAGGCCTTCCCCAACTTGTCTCCTCCAGCTCAAACTAAATCCACCTGTGCTTTCCTCCTGGTCTGACAATCCCACTCTGGGTCTGAAGCCCCTCTATTGCGACCTTCTGGGCAGTCCATATCCCGGATGAACTTCTCCAAGTAAGGTTGGTCTAGGTAGGCAGGCCTCTGTGGAAGCAGGAAGTAGTGTGTGGTGCTGGCCTTCATGCCGTTCTCCATGACCGGCAGGATGCAGGGAGACCCCTCGCTGTTCTGCCTCTGTAAACCTCGCCTCACGTACTTAGGGTCTGGGGCAAAGCTCTGCGTGGGAGGCATAACACCGTTGAGGTATGAGGGGAGGCTCTTGGGGCTTGGGGTACGGGAGCTGCCTTGAGACAACAAAGGGTCCCTTGGGGGAACCTTCGGGGGCTTGTCCTCATCACTGTAGGCCCCAGAGGACACCTCGGCTGACCAGCGGCGGTAGTCTGCAGTCTTGATGGGCCGTGGGGGGATGGGCACACGGGGGGGCACCTCTGGTTTGTCCATGCCCTGGGTGTGGCGGTGGTGACAGGGCATGCGCAGCGACGTGGGCTTGTTGAAGGAGCCAGCAGGGCCGGAATGAGAGCGCCGCAGCCTCCTCTGGGCTCGGTCCTGCTGTCTGGGATACAGTGGATGCTCCAATGGCTGTTGCTCTACCTGCTCCAATCTTTGTTGTTGCTCCTGTTGTCGCTGCTGCGCCTGGATCCGCTGCTGCTCCTGTCGTTCCTGTGGTCTCTGCTGCCCCACTGGCCCCTCAAAGTAGGCATAGTTAATCTGTCCACAGTGCCTGAAACTCCTGCGGCTGGGGGCTCCGTAGCGGGAGGCAGAGGGTTTAGGGGGACACTGCTCAGGAACCAAGCAACGGCTGTCATCTGAACTGGTGAAGAACTCCACCTCATTGTCCATGGCCTGGTCAGGGGAAAGGTCTCCCCGCCCAGGGAGAGGGGGCAGGGGCTTGGCCCCCCGGCTAGGTGTGTGTGGGGGACTGCAGCGTTCGTACACAGACAACCTCTGGAAGGACGGGACCACCTGGTCATCCTCAGCAGGGCTCGGGGTGGAGGGCTCAGCGCTGGATGACAGGGACAGATTGGTGGGACGGGACTTCTTTGAGGGTAACCGCTGTGCACCAGGGCTATGTTTCTGTCCTATAGAGGTAGAGAGGAGAGAAGGTGGTTAGAAAAGCAATTAGATATCAATTTTGACATTTGGTAATGACAAGAGAACAATTACAAACTTGGTACATCACTAATTAACTTTCACCAGGCACCCTAGGTTAGAAGTTTCCCGAAAGAGTGTAGGTCAGAGGCACATTGCAATTACTTGAAAGCAGTTCTCCTCAGGGTTTTGTTAAACATTCCCCAGGATATATTTAGAGCAGGCCAGGCCCTTGGCAGCCATTCTGGCTTTCTAATCTTATAGAAACAGGAAAACCTCCCAGTAAACATTGACCAGTTGGCTCAGAGGCATAGTATTAAATCCCTCCTTGTAAGGCTGTGTAGAAGGCAGAGGGCAAAAGGAAGGCTTGTGGGTGTAAGTGGTGGTTGGTAACATAGAAATAGAATCTACAGTGGCTGGGTCCTGTACTCACTCTCAGAATTGAGCGATGGTGGCACCTGCTGCTGAAATTGAAAGTTGTATTCCGTGGGTGCTGCATCCATACTGAAGTACAAACTGTAAAATGACATGACGCACATTGTTGAGTAATTGTCCAATCTGCATGTAGTTAAAATAATTCCAACCATCCCTGCAGGAATACCCTTGGTAAAATATTAACTGTAATAAAAATCATATTCTAGTAACAGGGGAACAGACGTGACCAGGGTTGGGTAGGCTACTTTCTAAACATTATCGTTACATTTACTAGTTACCTGTCCAGAATTGCAATCAGTAACATCTCTTTTGGATTACCCAAACTCAGTAACAATCAGATTACTTTCAGTTACTTTTGGATTACTTTCCCTTTAGAGGCATTAGAAGACAAAGGATCCATCAAACACTTGTGTGTCATCATAGTGGTCACTGACTTGTAGTCAGAATTGCTCAGGTTTAACAAACTTAAGATTCTTTTCAATGCAGAATTGAATGTTATTGAGAAAACAGAAAGGAGTTAATTCATTTTTTTGCAACCATCCTTTTTTAATTGAAAAGTAATCCAAGAGGTAATCTAGTTTCAAAAGTATCTGTAATCTGATTATAATATTTTTTGCTGGTAACGTAACTGATAAAATATATATTTTTTGTAATGAGATTACATGTAACTGAATACATGTCGTCAGTTACTCCAACCCTGCATGCAGCAGACTTACTTGTCCAGCTCATGGTGGTGGATCCATGAGGGCTTGGCTCCAGCCATGCTGAGGCAGTGACTAGCCCGTAGGAAGGGGCTGTCTGTGGGTAAACAGATCTCCTGGGCAGTCAGGCCCGCTGTGGACATACTCCAGGCACAATCGAGTCGCATCAAAGCCAGGAAACGCTTGGCTAGCCCCGGCTGGCTGCTACTGCTGGACCTGTAACACAGCCAAGAGACAGGAACATGAGTGAAAGTGAACAGGGTTCGAGACAGGAGACAGTTATAAAAGTACGGTTAGATATGATCCATTTTGCTCATTGACAGATTTCCACCAACATGAGACACAATCCTCTGATGAAGAGTGTCCTCTGGTGTTGTATTTTGCATTGAATATCAGAACCTAAAAGCTTTCTCCATGTAGTAGAAAGAAAGCCTGATGGGAGCCCCAAAAGATGGCCCTCCTTTTTTCCAGAGCTGCTAGCTTTCCCTCTCTCACTAATTAAAGAGCTGTGGCCTTGTGCCTCACACTCCGGTAGTGGTTTTTAAAAAGAACACAGAGAAACATTATCCTTGGCTCCTCTGGCTGTGGAATGACAAATGTTCAGGTTGATGGGACTTTAAGACACTTGTGCCCCTACACACCCTCAGGACAGAGAGCGCCATGTCACACAATGCTCTCTTTAGTTGCTACAGACAACATGTACATGCTATACACAGTACAGACAAACTACAAAAACAATACTCATTTTCTCACACTGAGGAAACAGAACACAAAAGAGGAACACTGCTAGTGACATGAATGTTCTTGTTAATAAACATACCACAGGTATTATGTGTTTTGATGATGTGGCTATAATGCCTTGCAAGACTTTTAGAAGCATGTTTACTACAGAAAATGTCTTAGCATCATGTAATAATGATGTCTAGCCTAAACAGCAATTTACAGTTGGTTCAAAAACTGCAGCATCGAAATAGGATATGATAAGCCTTTTAATAATAGATCATTACTACATGCAGTATACCCATTGGCTTTAAGTAAAGTGTTAAGTCCTTCATACTGGATCTTATGTCAGTTAGAAGAAAAAATTCCTGAGTTTTAAACTAAACCCAAAACACTGACAGTGTCTTTATGCAACAGCAGTGTTGATTGCACCGCAGTAGGCAGGTATAGTTAACTGCAGATCCCTTTTAGACAGGACTGTTCCTGTAACCAGAGATATGTCAGATGGCCTGGATGTTCCTGTCATGTCAGGGCTGAGTTAACAATGCAAGCATGGATCAGGAGGAGGAAATCAAGTCACATCTGTGGAACAAATAATTGTGATACCTTGTTTTACAGATGTGCCAAAATCCAGGCGTATCAGATTTCACATACCCTGCAAAGTAGTCTTTTACTTTCTTGATGTGCTCATTTAAATGGCACTGTTTGGTACAGCAGCACATTAAGTAACATTCCAATGTAGTTTGTCTTCAGGACAACATTCATCCCAGGCCAGACTAGTAATAGTCATGCCTACATGACACCCTGACATTTTTGTATGGACCATAGACATGTGACATTCATTTTAATTAGGAGCCTGTGGCCAGAAGAAGAGGGGTGTGAGTGCATCCCACCATAGCCCCAGACATCCTTTGAGTAGAGTTGTAACATGTGGGCTAGACCTGACCTGGGGGGGGGGGGGGGGGGGGTCATCTCTGCCCAAATGTTGGAGACTACTTCACAGAAGTCTATACCATGTAAAGCAGTTCATCCACTGTGTTCTGCATTGTATGAACAACAAATGCATTGCCAGAACAATATACTCTATATCTATCTTCAACCACTAATCATCAGGATGTGAGAACACATCGTGGCAGGTCTAGAGAATGGATAGATTGACATGTTGCCCAGACTGCTGGTCATTCAGAAACAAAGTTCTGGAACCACAGAATGCCCAGGACGTCAGCTCGGGCAAAATTGTCCACCATGGCATCTCTCCACCCCTTGCCTAGGGACCTGGATTTGATTCTGAGGTGATAGGAAGCAACTTGATCCTCAATAATGAACACCTAGGGGCTTGTTCTTCCTCTGGCAAGAGGTGCACAAATAGTTAGGCAGCAGCTAACCATAGTATTGGAGTGTATTTTGAGGCAACAGGATTAAACAAATGGGTAGCTAGAGAAAATAATGAATGGGAACGTTGCAGGCAATTCTTTTCAGAGAACATATAGTTTTTTGTTGTGTGGAAAGACATGTGGTAATCACATTTGTGATGAGAATCTGACATGCATAGCCTACCAGCAAAACACCAAGACCTAGAGCTCAACACAGTCACTCCAGGCCAAGAGGTCTGGGTGTTACATACACACCAACAATATTAACCCCTTTGTGAAAGTCTGACATCACATTTTTCCTCGCAGTGTACTACTTTTGCTCTATGTAATTGGGTGCCATTTCGAACATACCTTACTATAGCTCGTGACACATTGGGCACAGCAACACGTTTAAGTTCACACCCCACCTATAACACCCCTGCAGCGGTTTCCGAGCAACCATACTCGCTCTACCTGTGCTACAAGCAAACAGCGCGCACACCCCATCGCTATACAGAATCGATTGTAAGAGCTTTCCAAGGTGACTCACTCCATAATATACGTTTCCCGATCTCACATAAGGATCCATCTTATCTTCATTCTTATGCCATTAAAATGTTAATGTTCACCATACAAGGAGAACTTGTTCCAACTTTAAATTGCTTACGGTTTAACATATTGACTTAAGTATGAGAGGCATAATGATAGCGATATTAAAGATAATATAAATATATTATACCAGGGGGATACAATGTATGACACAATGTATCGGCTGGAATATAAGAGGGAATGAATCAATCACTGCTGTCGTCATCAACACACCAAAAAAATTATAGTAGCTACATGTCACGTCAAACCAAGTTTTTACAGCTCACCTTACAACCTCGCAGTTTTCACATCCGCTGTCACTTCTCCAACCGTTGAGAATCCTCTATTGTCGACAGTTCTAGCTCCCCTGTTTTGCGGTAGACATTAGTTGAGCCAATATAGAAGCTGAAATAAAGGACAGCACATTTTCCACTATAACTACTGTGTTCTGGGAGGGTTCTCAATACTATTGTTGTGAGCGATGTTCTTTTAAGCTCCACCACACAACACAAGAACACTCTGGCTCCGCCTTTCACTCAGCTCTTAAAGACATAGCTTTCAATTTAAAAGCTTGTACACACAGCACCTGCACAGTAGACTACATTCATGAATATTTTATGGTTTCACTTTACATTAATAATGTATACTTAAAATGATTTATAGGGGGTTATATGTGTTTTACAGGCTACACTAGGAGTAATAGATTTACAGATATTTTATGAAGATGTAGTAAACATTGGTAAACAGTTGGTAAACATTTGTAAACAGTTGGTAAACATTGGTAAACAGTTGGTAAACATGGGTAAACATTGTGTCATTGGTAAACAGTTGGTAAACATGGGGAAACATTGTGTCATTGGTAAACAGTTGGTAAACATGGGGAAACATTGGTAAACATTGGTAAACATTGGTAAACATTAGTAAACAGTTGGTAAACATTGGTAAACATGGGTAAACATTGGTAAACATTGTGTCATTAGTAAACAGTTGGTAAACATGGGTAAACATTGTGTCATTGGTAAACATTGTGTCATTAGTAAACAGTTGGTAAACATGGGGAAACATTGGTAGACATTGGTAAACATTGGTAAACATTGGTAAACATTAGTAAACATTAGTAAACAGTTGGTAAACAGTTGGTAAACATGGGTAAACATTGGTAAACATTAGTAAACAGTTGGTAAACATTGGTAAACATTGGTAAACATCGGTAAACAGTTGGTAAACATGGGTAAACATTGTGTCATTGGTAAACATCGGTAAACAGTTGGTAAACATGGGGAAACATTGTGCCATTAGTAAACAGTTGGTAAACATGGGGAAACATTGTGTCATTGGTAAACATTGGTAAACAGTAGTAAACATTGGTAAACATTGGTAAACATTGTGTCATTAGTAAACAGTTGGTAAACATGGAGAAACATTGGTAAACATTGGTAAACATTGGTAAACATTAGTAAACAGTTGGTAAACATTGGTAAACATGGGTAAACATTGTGTCATTGGTAAACATTGTGTCATTAGTAAACAGTTGGTAAACATGGGGAAACATTGGTAAACATTGGTAAACATTGGTAAACATTGGTAAACATTGGTAAACATCGGTAAACAGTTGGTAAACATGGGTAAACATTGTGTCATTGGTAAACATCGGTAAACAGTTGGTAAACATGGGGAAACATTGTGCCATTAGTAAACAGTTGGTAAACATGGGGAAACATTGTGTCATTGGTAAACATTGGTAAACATGGGGAAACATTGTGTCATTGGTAAACAGTTGGTAAACATGGGAAACATTGTGTCATTGGTAAACAGTTGGTAAACAAGGGGAAACATTGTGCCATTAGTAAACAGTTGGTAAACATGGGGAAACATTGTGCCATTAGTAAACAGTTGGTAAACATGGGGAAACATTGTGCCATTAGTAAACAGTTGGTAAACATGGGGAAACATTGTGTCATTGGTAAACATTGGTAAACATGGGGAAACATTGTGCCATTGCTTTATTGTACAATAGGCTATGATACATTATCATCTGATATAACACAAGTCAGTTTTATCTACAGTACTTGAGTGTTGCACATTGCATATTGGGTGTTGCAGTGTTTTAATTGTTACAGATTATGCAGGGAGTACGTGTTCATAGTGCTTATCAATAACAAATAAACACAGCACACATTGTTGCATTTGGAGCCCATAGTCCTACACTCTTGTATTAGTTGGACTGGAGAGAGGGGAATATATATTTTGTACAGTGAGTTCACTAAACTGCATGTTGTATGACAGAATAAAGATGAGGTCATTCCTGTTAGAATCTCAGGTATGGATTTAACAAGCTGTTCTGGACTCACAGCCTCTTGTGGCGCCACACTGGCTGGGCAGCGAGAGGTTGTTTGAGGACCCTAGACTGAACACAACTGCATTCAGAGAATATGACACACACATACATATATCCATTACAGAAAAACCACATGATTTCACATATGTAAAATCACACGAATCATCAGGTGAAAACATGTTTTTGGAACACTTCACATGTGATCACATGTTTTCGGATGTGTAGTTTCATGTTATTACATGTTGCTTTACATGTTGTCACATTTATCACATTAACTTCACATACACATGATCACATAAAAACATGCGTTTTTGGCGTAAGGGATACCTCTGTTAGTTACACTGTGTAGGTACCATTGCCTCCATCAACACAGTTGTAGCTGCGCTTTATTGTTTCCACATAGACTCAGTAGAACAGACACAGTTCATGTAAAACACTCGCACACAAGGCTGAAGGGAGACAGAGAGAAGGAGTGAAAAGGAGTGGGTAATGGGGATGGCTCCAGGGGAGATAACAAGGCAGGCACAGCAAACACACCACAGAAACACTCTAATCTCTGCAGTATTTTCTCTTGCATGGTAACTGAATGGTGCCCACATTGTCTGGCTACTGCTCCTTATCTGATCTCGGTGGGACATTTTTATTTACCTGGGACCTGCTCTGTGTTTGTCAGAAGTGGCTGGGCAGCTCAGATGATGGAACAACAGTCTTTATAGACTTTACTCTGGTCATAAAGTCCCATGCCAGTCACTCAAGTCTGATACTATAGAGTCAAATGAGATGTGAATGAATTATAATGGACTTGTTGGAAAAAGCTATGACCTCATGACACTGTTTATGTTTTACACAATTATGACACTGTATCAAAACCCTTCAACAGCTGTGTTTTTGGTATGACTTATTTATTTTACAAAATGATTCACACTATGCCTGTTACAATGTGTGCTGGAACACACGTTGTAACCAGTATTTAGCTACACTGCTACATGGCAAAAAAAGTAATCAACTACTGAAAACACTACCTAGATCTGAATGTCGTTAAACTACCACCAAGCTACTTCAAAATGTTTTTGAATGAATAGTTGAACTACATGTAGTTCACTACTCCCCAACACTGCTAATAACAGACCCTGGCCGTGACCCTGCTCTACGAGGGTGTCTTATGGGTTGGGAAAGAAAAAACAAACACTTTTTATTAACACATGCATACTAATATACACTTTTACATGTGTGAAATATGACAAATATAAGCACCCACCAAAATTATTATTATCATTATTAGCCATTAAAAGTGTTGTGTGTGTCCCTTCAACCTAACTAGGTTAAACTAACTAGCTACAGCCATGCATGCTAACCAAACATAGCCATACAATGACTAGAAACAAGTGAAGTGCTAAATAAATAGAGGCAGAAACTGGAGGTGGTTGGTGGGAACAGAGTGTGCTTGTTGCTTGACTTGGTAAATCCCCAAAGCTTTGGCCCCGGACCTAACAGGCTTATTGTTAGATATGTTACCCTGGATGGACCAGGCTCGCTCTAATCCCCTTTAATAATCATTTCAAAAAAAGTTGAATTGTCACCTAAACCAGATAGGTGAACTGAAATGTGTTGTTTTACAGGGTCAGCCATAGTAGTACAGCATCCCAGGAGCAAATGAGGGTTAAGTGCCTTTTTCAAGGGGAAGAATGGTGGGTTTGTGAGAACAGATCACCGCATGGGTGTTTGTGGATCGGAAGGTGAGCTTGGTAGCTGTGTGTTGCTTGTGATGTCTGTGCAACTGCATAAATCAATACTTATTGGTTTCTTTATTTTGCCAGCTTTTGTTGCCATTACCTATTTACAGTGATTTCGTATTCACATTAGAGAAGAAGCATGTTACTGTGTAAGAGAATGAAATGGGAAAATACTATGATTGGAAAGATGATGTGAATGGATAGGATTGACTTGAGAACTCTGTGTGCTGAGTATTATGACCACATGCCCCGCCCCTCTCCTCTCCCACCACTGCTTCCTCCCCTAACAGAGCCGTCCTCTTCACTCTGGTGCGTGCCTGATGTCACCACACAGGATGTTCCTTATAAAGTCAGTCAGGCGGACAGAAAGGCAGGCAGGCAACACATTCACAGAGAAGTGAGGGCTTGAGACAGTTTATGAAAAAAGTACTGACAAAGCTACAGGCACTCAACATGTCTTACACCCAAACACAGGACTCCTCTATCAGGTTTACACAAGAGAAAAGACATTACTTTACTCTATGGGTCTGTCATATAGTTTTTGATGGCTCAGGTTAAATCCCCTGCTGTATCCTCTTCAAGTATGCCAGAACTCATACCTACCTGCTTTTCTTTCAACCTGAGGGTATTTGCCATTATCATTCAACCTTTCCAACACCAGGATATTTATGTGGTATGATGTTACATTCTCACAGCTGATGATTATGGCTTTCTTTCCAGCAGGAAGGGTGGGGTGTGCCAGATAGAAGAGAAAGAGAAAACATAGCTGGAAATGACTCATCCACTATGGAGGTCATTAGGTTGATGAACTCTACCTGTTGCGGTAATCCTGTTGCATACGTGTATTTTCACTGTAAGTTTGAAGTTCACTTGGAATAGGAGAAATGGTGTCATTGGACACGAATAGTAGGATGATGTAAAAAATAATGTTTTGTTATTGTGGCAAGCTGGGAAGTTTTGCTATGGTAGTAAGAGGGAATGAACTGCATACATTAGTAGACCTACACATTGTCATGCCCATACATAGTTATTGTCCTATTTCTCTTGTAAAGTATTTTCATAAATGAAGGGACATCAATGTTTTTTCCAACATTTACAGTAGTAAAAAGTGATAAGAAACTAGCAGGTCTAGGGCCAATCTGAAGCATATTATTGTGCTCAGTCAGTTCAGATGGGGGATCCAGAACCCTGGATGAGACGGACTCTGAGACATCTCCTCTCATGTATCTTGGCAGGATAGTGGCTCTGCTCAGACCCACACAGACAATTTCAAGCCTCTGCCTTGGAAACATAACACAAGTCCCCAGGCAACAGCCTGTAATAGGCTGTCATCTCTCACTAAAATGTAAATATGACCATATTACAACACTTCTAGCCATTATCCAAACCACGCATTCAGGAATCCTCCAGCTGCCTCTGATATTAATCACTTCCTTTCTGGGAAACGGAGGAATTTCAGAGTACACCACCACAGCAGTGACTTCTACGGTACTTCCATTTTAGTAGGATTAAAAGTAGTAAGGGCGACTCACCCATTGCATCATTCTTCACCATTATGTTGAGCTCTACGAGTGCTGGCACAGCCAGCTATTAGAAAGTGGTGGGTAGAGAATGGTCTTGGTGACAGAAGAAAGGTACGCAAAATGAGTAGTTTCTCTTTGAGAAATGCATTAAATTACAGTCCTACTGTATGCTGTCTTCCAACTGTGTGTGTGTGTGTTATATGAGTGTGTGTGTGTTTTTGTGTGTTTTAATGTGGTTTCACAGTTGGGGGTATAATGACCTCTGGGCTTCAACACACCCATAAACACGCCTCCACAGACAGTACTGTCTTTTCTTCTTTTTCGATTTATACAAAGGAGCATCCATCATTCTACTGTATAAGCCACCTGTCTGCACTACACTGTTGGGATAGTTGGGGGTTGGAGTGATAATGACTAGGGTGGAGCGTGCATCCTGTCACCTCGCCTGTGGTCTTCCTGCTAGATTCACACAGTCCAGTGTGTCTGATGATGTTACTACCTAAATGTTTCTTCTGGGGAGAAGCTGTCAGTCCTCTGGTTCACAGTCAACTGAGCTCACAGCAAAACCAAAGGAATTCCCTAAGACTCACTGACACAGACGGAAGTACAGTGCCTTGCGAAAGTATTCGGCCCCCTTGAGCTTTGCGACCTTTTGCCACATTTCAGGCTTCAAACATAAAGATATAAAACTGTATTTTTTTGTGAAGAATCAACAACAAGTGGGACACAATCATGAAGTGGAATGACATTTATTGGATATTTCAAACTTTTTTAACAAATCAAAAACTGAAAAATTTGGCGTGCAAAATTATTCAGCCCCTTTACTTTAAGTGCAGCAAACTCTCTCCAGAAGTTCAGTGAGGATCTCTGAATGATCCAATGTTGACCTAAATGACTAATGATGATAAATACAATCCACCTGTGTTTAATCAAGTCTCTGTATAAATGCACCTGCACTGTGATAGTCTCAGAGGTCCGTTAAAAGCGCAGAGAGCATCATGAAGAACAAGGAACACACCAGGCAGGTCCGAGATACTGTTGTGAAGAAGTTTAAAGCAGGATTTGGATACAAAAAGATTTCCCAAGCTTTAAACATCCCAAGGAGCACTGTGCAAGCAATAATATTGAAATGGAAGGAGTATCAGACCACTGCAAATCTACCAAGACCTGGCCGTCCCTCTAAACTTTCAGCTCATACAAGGAGAAGACTGATCAGAGATGCAGCCAAGAGGCCCATGATCACTCTGGATGAACTGCAGAGATTTACAGCTGAGGTGGGAGACTCTGTCCATAGGACAACAATCAGTTGTATATTGCACAAATCTGGTCTTTATGGAAGAGTGGCAAGAAGAAAGCCATTTCTTAAATATATCCATAAAAAGTGTTGTTTAAAGTTTGCCACAAGCCACCTGGGAGACACACCAAACATGTGGAAGAAGGTGCTCTGGTCAGATGAAACCAAAATGGAACTTTTTGGCAACAATGCAAAACGTTATGTTTGGCGTAAAAGCAACACAGCTCATCACCCTGAACACCTCATCCCCACTGTCAAACATGGTGGTGGCAGCATCATGGTTTGGGCCTGCTTTTCTTCAGCAGGGACAGGGAAGATGGTTAAAATTGATGGGAAGATGGATGGAGCCAAATACAGGACCATTCTGGAAGAAAACCTGATGGAGTCTGCAAAAGACCTGAGACTGGGACGGAGATTTGTCTTCCAACAAGACAATGATCCAAAACATAAAGCAAAATCTACAATGGAATGGTTTAAAAATAAACATATCCAGGTGTTAGAATGGCCAAGTCAAAGTCCAGAATCCAATCGAGAGTCTGTGGAAAGAACTGAAAACTGCTGTTCACAAATGCTCTCCATCCAACCTCACTGAGCTCGAGCTGTTTTGCAAGGAGGAATGGGAAAAAATGTCAGTCTCTCGATGTGCAAAACTGATAGAGACATACCCCAAGCGACTTACAGCTGTAATCGCAGCAAAAGGTGGCACTTCAAAGTATTAACTTAAGGGGGCTGAATAATTTTGCACGCCCCATTTTTCAGTTTTTGATTTGTTAAAAAAGTTTGAAATATCCAATAAATGTTGTTCCACTTCATGATTGTGTCCCACTTGTTGTTGATTCTTCACAAAAAATACAGTTTTATATATTTATGTTTGAAGCCTGAAATGTGACAAAAGGTCGCAAAGTTCAAGGGGGCCGAATACTTTCGCAAGGCACTGTATATCCCTAGCAGGCCTTGTTTCCAGAGAAGTTTGACCTAATAGCCACACTTTTACAATAGTAGGCCTACCTTGTACCCACATGTTGTGGGTTATTCAGTATGTTTTACAGGCTGTCGAAGATGATCGAACATTCATTTTAATAGCATTTAAAAATGCAATCATATTGTTCATCTATTACACCCTAATCTAAACATGTTCTCACTAACACTTTACGGTTATAACATTTACGTGTTGTAATGGTTAACCCAGGAGTTCCTGGCATGCAGCCAATGAGTATTCCAGGTTTTTCTGTGTTTCCCATGGCAGTCTTCTGAGGTTGAGGTCAAGGCTTTGCTAATGTGGCGATCTATTAATCTAAAGCAAGATCTGATAGCTAGGAGAGTCAGCTCTCTCCTGGCTTCCTGATTCATGCCCTCTCAGGGGAGATATAGCAAACACAGACACACACTAGGTCCCCTACTCCTTGTGCCACTGATAAAGATTTCAGATGTTCTCTCCATTGGGGAGTGGGAGAGCACATACCTTCAAAGGGGCAGAGCTAATGGACTGAGGGAGAGATCAATAACCTCAAGGTTAGAACAGCAATGAGCTTGACATTCCCCTGCGGGGTGAAAAACACATGTTCCTAAAGAATAGGAGCATATCTGAAGCATGAGATTGTTCACTTGACATATCATAGCCGATGTGAGTTGGTGTGTGCTGGGCTGGGGCCGGCCGGCATGCCTGATGACAGTGTCTGACTCATCCAGGGTAGAGTATGTGCCTTGTCAGGACTGCTTTTGTTCCATTCTCCACTGAAATGAAGCCCTCTTGTGAAGTCAGAGAGGCTACCAGATCTGATGCAGGGCTGCATCCACATTAATTCCTGACACTGGAGTTGCTTTGGCTCAGTGCTCACTGGACTTCTTAATGGGTAGGCGTACGGGCTCAGGAGCATATTGTCACGGCCCTACTCTCATTTTCCATCCATGTACAGCGGTAAGGCTGTGTGGATGCATTCATTCAGGGGGAAGAGCGTGTTCCAGAGAGGGTTTGTGATGCGCGGTCTCGTACTGAACCCAATCATGAGGGAACGGAGACAATGAACCAAAGGGTCACATGCTGAAAGCCAATATAGATGAACAGCCAAATCTGTGCCACAATAGCCTTTATGGTCAGCCCTGGCGGGCCTGTAAATTAAACTCGTTCACCAAGGCACCTGCAAGTTCCCGGACCTTTCTGGGGGGAATGGCCCTAGCCCTCACCCTCTGATCCAACAGATCCCAGACGTGCTCAATGGGATTGAGATCCGGGCTCTTTGCTGGCCATGGCAGAACACTGACATTCCTGTCTTGCAGGAAATCACGAACAGAACGAGCAGTATGGCTGGTGGCATTGTCATGCTGGAGGGTCATGTCAGGATGAGCCTGCCAGAAGGGTACCACATGAGGGAGAAGTATATCTTCCCTGTAGCGCACAGCATTGAGATTGCCTGCAATGACAACAAGCTCAGTCCGATGATGCTGTGACCACCCCAGACCATGACGGTCCCTCCTCCTCCAAATCGATCCCGCTCCAGAGTACAGGCCTCGGTGTAACGCTCATTCCTTCGACGATAAATGCGAATCCGACCATCAACCCTTATGAGTCAAAACCGCAACTCATCAGTGAAGAGCACTTTTTGCCAGTCCTGTCTGGTCCAGCAACAAGTGGGTTTGTGCCCATAGGCGACGTTATTGCCGGTGATGTCTGGTGAGGACCTACCTTACAACAGACCTACAAGCCCTCAGTCAGGCCTTTCTCAGCCTATTGCGGACAGTCTGAGCACTGATGGAGGGATTGTGCGTTCCTGGTGTAACTCGGGCAGTTGTTGTTGCCATCCTGTACCTGTCCCGCAGGTGTGATGTTCGGATGTACCAATCCTGTGTAGGTGTTGTTACACGTGGTCTGCCACTGCGAGGACGATCAGCTGTCCATCCTGTCTCCCTGTAGTGCTGTCTTAGGCGTCTCACAGTGCGGACATTGCAATTTATTGCCCTGGCCACATCTGCAGTCCTCATGCCTCCTTGCAGCATGCCTAAGGTGCGTTCACGCAGATGAGCAGGGAACCTGTGCATCTTTCTTTTGGCATTTTCAGAGTCAGTAGAAAGGCCTCTTTAGTGTCCTAAGTTTCATAGCTTTGACCTAAATTGCCTACCTCTGTAAGCTGTTAGTGTCTTAACGACCGTTCCACAGCTGCATGTTCATTAATTGTTTATGGTTCATTGAACAAGCATAGAAAACAGTGTTTAAACCATTTACAATGAAGATCTGTGAAGATATTTGGATTTTTATTAATTATCTTTTGAAGACAGGGTCCTTTTTTGCTGAGTTTAGTATGGATACCTCAGAATTGTAAAGCCAGGCAGAGAAGGACTGCAGTTATCACCATTATCTCTGGGTTGTTGTTGTTGATATGCATCTTCTTTTTTTATTATGTAACAAAAGAGTTGGATGAAAAATACAGTAATCATTGTATGTGCTTCTTAACCAAGACCCTACCATAACTTTTTACCAGCTGAAGCATGAAACAGTACAGAAAATGCTTTGTTTTTTAGAGGCTCTTTTGTTATTTTGTCATGTGCAGAACAATATCAATGCTATATACAGCCCACTAAAAGTGGATTGGATGATACAGTATGCTGCCTGTGCAAGCGTGAAACAGACAGTGAAACAAACACATCTGGCCCCTATCACTAAAGTTAGGTGCTTTGCTTTAAAGCCAGTTTGAAATATGGGACAGTGGAGGCTGGTGAGGGGAGAACAGCTCTCAATAATGGCAAGAATGGAGCGAATGGCATCAAACACATGGAAACCATGTGTTTGCTGTATTTAATACCATTCCAAAATTCCGCGCCAGCCATTGCCACAAGCCCATCCTCCCCAATTAAGGTGCCACCAACCTCCTGTGATATGGAAGTATGGACTTGGCAGTCCTGCAAATTAAACAACTTTAGACATGAGCCTCGTGGTCCCTGGCAGGAAGTAGACCAGCCGGGGGAACTGAGCCGCCCTGCCTGGCCCTACTCTGGCCCAAACACACTGGGCCTCTCCTCTGATGCCTGGAGGTGTGGGCGTGTGGGAGGTTTCCACAGGGCACAGCTCAGTTACCATAGAGCAAAATAACAGACACACTGTACACACCAAATGTACACTTAGTCCAAAAATAAAAAGCACACACAGACATGCCGCTAAGCATAGATTCCTGGAAGCTGGAATCTTTTGAATAAATATCACGGTAACTATTGCATAATGGTGGACGGACAATAAATGCTCTTTGAAATAAATGCCCCAGACTAAAGCAGTCTAGTTCTCTCACTCCAAAGAGGTCAAACTCAGTCCTTCAAAGGGGTTACACACCCACTGATGTGTCCCTCTGACCTGGGATCACTGTAGAGGACCACGTGGACAATAAAGTATATTGTATCATATGTTGTGATGGTTGACACCGATGATGACATCAATTCAGGGTGTGTTAGAAATCCTCTACTTTGACTGTCACTACCTGTCATTGTGGTCAATCTGAGTCAGCTTTTTCAAAGGACCAGCAGTACAACATACATACAGCAAAATGTTGTATCCTTTCTTTATCTTTCGCTTGTCCCAAATAAAGTGTGCCCTCCTTTACACTCTCAAAGAGAGTATTCCCATGACTACAGAGACAGTATTGAGAACAGCTTCTGTTCTGAGCTGGCTTATTTTCCTCACTTTTGGTTTTCAACAGACTTCAGACAAAAGCCCCTCTTTCTGTTTGAAAATCTGCTCCCAAATGACTCCTACATTCTCATTATGTCTCCCCTCTAGTTAAGAGGCTGTGCTACCATCTATCTTCTGTACAAAACCACAATTATGTTTACTGCAAAAGCAAAATAAGTTTCAGACATGACTGTGGCGTTTGTGTGTACTTGTTCATGTGGGTGTGTGTATGTGTGTGTGTGAAATCATTTGTTTTATCCAAAATAGACCTAATTCACAGAAAAAGGAGGTGTGTGATACTTACATTCTGGGTCAATAGAGTATTGAGAAAGAGGAAGAAATTAGTATAGTGTAGATGAAACATTTTACAGTCCAACAAAGAGTCCCGCAAAGTTCAACAGAATAACCACAACTTTTCCTGACAAGATCAACTTCCTAAATTCACTTTATGATACCAAGTCCAATTATAATCCCAAAGCCAGAGCCAAGGAGCCAGGGCCATGGAGCCAGGGCCAAGGAGCCAGGGCCAAGGAGCCAGGGCCAGGGAGCCAGGGGCAGGGAGCCAGGGCCAGGGAGCCAGGGCCAAGGAGCCAGGGCCAGGGAGCCAGGGCCATGGAGCCAGGGCCAGGGAGCCAGGGCCAAGGAGCCAGGGAGCCACATCCAGAGAAAGAGGAGGTCATGTTTACAAATAGCACCGACAGAGATAGAGTGTGCCTGTGGGAAAAAGCTGTTCTATGTGACTAACATCACCTTAAAGAGAGAGAGGAAGTGGAAGAGAGACCGACAGACAGGCAGGCAGGACCCATCCAAACCTTTTTCTTAGATTGTTTGTAGAAGAGACAGGTAACCATCTTGAATGATGGTACTGTACAATACAGTACTGTCTGTATATACCATAAATAACGATGTCAAGGATTATTTCATGGACGTCTTACCATGACAGTGGGAGGGAAAGACAAAGATAGACTGTGGGTGTCTCTATCTATCATTACTGACTCAAAGTGCACATCAAAATACCCAAACAGGCATTTCGGATGCATAAAGAATATTCATAAAGCTTTCTGATAAAACAGACATTTTCCATAAAACACAAACATACTGTACTGTACTGTACACTCTAAAACATGTATTTTGAGGTCTTTCCAGTTCATTTGAATCCTTTTGAAATCTGCACATAAAATGTTCTCACCAGCAGGATATCATCAAGGCCATATTAATTACAGCTCTGACCCAAACTCGTTTGAAATTCCACTTGGAACACTATGAAAACCTGTCTGTTTATAGATTTAGAGGCAGAATACAAAGTTGTGTGTGTTAGAAAGTTTGATAGGGGACTTACGTTACTCAGTATTTTCCTATTTCTTAATTAAACTATTCAACATTTCTATCTCATTAGCCGCATTGCTAGAGGTGGGTAGGGAAGCCAAGAGGCACCAAACTCTGATGTGTTGTACTAGTGGAAGCATACCACAACGCTCAGATAAGATTATAAGCCATTGAAAGCGGTCCAAGTTCCCAGCTATTCCTCCCGTTTCCAACAACGCCTTTCACGGCTATTTCTTCCTCCTCTCACTTCCTCTATCAGGACAGGAAGCACCCTGCCCGGAGCGCCCAGCCCAGAGAAGGAACAACCGCTCCACTTCATTCAGATTTCTGTGTTCCCTGCTCCTGGGCAGTGTTCATTTTGGCAGCGATTTCAGATTTAGTGTTAGTCTTAGTTTTAGTCATTTTTCTGTTATTATCAGTCCACTAAAACTCTGGATCCTTTAAGTCTAGTTTGAGTCACAGTCATTTTAGTCACATAATAGTCAGTGCATTTTTATCTCCAATAAATAATGTACCTCTAACTTCCATCATGGGCACATTCAGATAGCCTTGTCCATCTAGGTCTACTTTCTCCTCATATAAGTTGCAACATTGCTTCTGTGGCAGATTGTAACCAATGCCAGCCATAATGAACCATTATAGGCTATAGCCTTAGGTACAGGTTAAACAATTTACAGCTTTGATTTTCTCCCCATCATAGCCATCAAAGGGCAGTAAATAACAGTGATTTAACTGAAAATGGGAGAATCTGAGCTTTCCAACAATGCCAGAAGTATTTCTGTACTCCTACAATTCAGCAAATAGCCTAGCATTAGTTTTCCCAATCTGAAAAAAAAGCAAACGCAACTAGCATTTGCGGAACGCGAGAGAAGCAACCCAGATGAATAAACTTCTGATGTGATCGGAGTTAAAATATCTTATATGAAAGCAAAGATTATCAAGACATTATTGTTTCTAATTTAGGCAATTTACAATTGAAGTGTTTTGGCTGCACATCAGTTCAAAAGAGAGAGTGATTGAAGAGACCGCCCGGGAGCTGTGTGTGTATGGATCTGGCTCTGCTCAAGCAGCAAGCACTACTGAAAGACTTTATCGGCCAATGAGACGATTGCATTAAATATTCTGCAAAGGCATGCATGCTTATAATTTGACACAACAGATGAAAAGAAGCTTCATGTCAAATTGAATGTCCATTAATCTCACGTGGAATTCTTGTTCCGTTACATTATCGTCAACTAAACATAAAAGTAATTTGTAATAGTTATTGTTTTTTCAGGGCATCTCGCCTCATTATCGTCAGGAAAATGTGGACATTGAAGAATATTTTCCTTAGTTATTGTTGACGAAATGAACACTGCTTTGGGGTTGTGTCAGTGGGAAGGAGACATAGCATCCTGCTAAGTGTTAAGAGAGTAGTGTGTGAGAGGCAGCGGGATTCTACTGTACAGACAGCGATAGCACAGGATGGACAACCCCGAGAGAGACGGAGCACTTTGTAGAAGCATGGCAGCATATTGTTAAAACACACTGGGAGAGAAAACAGGTCCTTGATGAGACATGAAACTAGTGTAGTCATGTTTTCCTAGTCCAGGTCTTGTCCTGTCACCCTGGGCAACCAAGTAACACTGTGTTTCCCAACAGAGGGAGGTCAGCAGGCTCAGTGGAGATAGATAGGGATGAGAAAGGACTATCAGAGACGTGCTGACCAGTGCCTAACACCTCACACAGCCTAATAAATAGGGCCCTCCCTCCCGTGGGCACCGGCACATGGGTCCTCACTGTGATGTCGAGGCTCCTTATAAGACAAGGGAAAACAGTACTATGTCATCCTCCTCCAGTGGTGTAATATTGTACAGTAATATTAGCAAATAATGAATCAAAGCAGGTTCAGTGTGTGGTGGTAGTTCAATTATGTGGCCAAGCAGAGGTTGACTACCCTGGTGATTCAGAGTGAAAAGGGAGATAAAGAGAATGAAGGAAAGATAGATAGAGAGAAGGAAGGAATGGGGAGAGGAGACTAGTCACTGGGGTGAAACAAGGAGAGCAGCCTCCCACACTGACCACAGAGGGTCTGACTCATAGCTTGGCTGCCTGGCACACAAGACTAGGGCAGGGAAACACTGGCCAGCCTAGAGACACAGCTCTGCCTAAGCCTCAGATCCCTCAGTTTACTTGCTCTAAACACATAACAATAATGATTGTTAAGTCCTGTGCTTGGCCTTCCATACTTGTATATTGATTTATGGTATAGTGGTGGGAAAAGAGTCTGTCAGATCAGAGTCAGTAGTGATGGCCACGTGTTCTCTTTAAGTGAGTGAATTGAACCATTTTCCTCTCATAGCAAGCATTCGAAATGTAACAAGATACTTTTGGGTGTCAGAGAAAATGTATGGGTGTAAAAAGTATATATGTCCTTTAGCATTTTAGTGGAGTAAAAGTAAAAGTAGTCAAATAAATAAATAGTCAAGTACAGATACCCCCCAAAACGACTTAATAATTTTTACTTAGTTACTTTACACCACTCGTTGGGACTATTCTGTACTGTAAATACAGTATATAATTAATTGCTCATGTCAGAGGTGGTTGTTTGCATGACCTCAGCATCTAGCACACTGTGTGCTAGCTTGTTATTGAAGTTCCCTCTGTTTCCACAGTCTGTCATATTCACATTACATAACAGGGCCATTCCCTGCTAAACATTATCTAACACTGTCTAGAGCAGTGTGACAGCCTCTTTCTTCAAAGAGCACGCCATGTAAACTGGCCAGTAAACCTGCTTTGCGTCATTTACTTTCTTAGACAGTTAGAATCCACACCTACACTACCGTTCAAAAGTTTGGCGTCACTTAGAAATGTCCCCATTTTTTGTCCATTAAAATAACATTCAATTGATCAGAAATACAGTGTAGACATTGTTAATGTTGTAAATAACTAAAGGACTGATTTTTAAAAATGGAATATCTACATAAATGTACAGAGCCCCGTTATCAGCAACCATCACTCCTGTGTTCCAATGGCACGTTGTGTTAGCTACTCCAAGTTTATAATTTTCAAAGGCTAATTGATCATTATGCAATTATGTTCGCACAGCTGAAAACTGTTGTTCTGATTAAAGAAGCAATAAAACTGTCCTTCTTTAGAAGGTGACTATGGGATGCTGGCCGTCTAGGCAGAGTTGCAAAGAAAAAGCCATATCTCAGACTGGCCAATAAAAATAAAAGATTAAGATGGGCAAAAGAACACAGACACTGGACAGAGGAACTCTGCCTAGAAGGCGAGAATCCCGGCTATGCCTCTTCACTGATGACACTGGTGTTTTGCAGGTACTATTTAATGAAGCTGCCAGTTGAGGACTTGTGAGGCGTCTGTTTCTCAAACTAGACACTTTAATTTACTTGTCCTCTTGCTCAGTTGTGCACCAGGGCCTCCTACTCCTCTTTTTATTCTGGTTAGAGCCAGTTTGGGATGTTCTGTGAAGGGAGTAGTACACAGCGTTGTACGAGATCTTTAGTTTCTTGGCAATTTCTCGTATGGATTAGCCTTCATTTCTCAGAACAAGAATAGACTGATGAGTTTCAGAAGAAAGTTATTTGTTTCTGGCCATTTTGAGCCTGTAATCGAACCCACAAATGCTGATGCTCCAGATACTCAACTAGTCTAAAAAGGCCAGTTTTATTGCTTCTTTAATTAGGACAACAGTTTTCAGCTGTGCTAACATAATTGCAAAAGGGTTTTCTAATGATCAATTATGCTTTTAAAATGATAAACTTGAATTAGCTAACATAATGTGCCATTGGAACACAGGAGTGATGGTGGCTAATAATGGGCCTTTGTACGCCTATGTAGATATTCCATAACAAATATGCCGTTTCCAGTTACAATAGTCATTTACAACATTAACAATGTCTATACTGTATTTCTGATCAATTTTATGTTATTTTAATGGACAAGAAACGTGCTTTTCTTTCAAAAACAAGTGCATTTCTAAGTGACCCCAATCTTTTGAACAGTAGTGTACATTAAGTACTGACAGTCATCCACATTTAAGTTGGTTTTCACTTCAAGTTTCATTCTATTTCCAATGAAATCACACTAACCAACAGGAAGTACTTAGACCTGCACTGTCTCTCAAACACATTTTCCTCACAACACCAATGTTGTTCATCTCCCCTTTATCCATTCACACTTAAAAAGAACAAAAGCTTTGTCCCTACTATTCACATTGTTCCAAATGTGCTTCCACCCTCCCACTGCCCCCTAATATCTAATGCTCATGTTTCTGTTTTGGCCCCTCTCTGTCCCCAGTGAGTTTAAATCCCACATTGCTGTTTCCTCTGTGTCCAAAGAGTTTACAATAACTCCTATTCTTCTGGGTTTGTTTCCACCTGTACAGTAGCTTCCGCTTTCTAGTTGTTTACCTCTGTGTCTCCAGTGTGTTTACAATCCCTCAGTGTCTTAGAACATCCTGTTACCTCCCACCCAGCAGGCCTGATAACCACTCAGCTCTCGTATGGACAACCAGATAAGGCCTATCGATGACGCCCCAGGTTCAATGGCCAATGCCCAGTCTGTAGTCTCATATTAGTTTCAGAATTTCAAGTTGTAACAGGTTGTTACAGCAATTTTAGGTAAAAACTGAAATAAGTCTTAAATATAAAGAATACATTTCAGCCGTTTAAAAAATATTTCTGCTATTAGGATTTTTACGGTAGGAGCATTTCTCTTAAAGAGACAATACATCTGACTGCAGTCTCGCCCGTGACCTCTGGAGGTGGCGTAGTAGTTTACACCACATTAAAAGGTCTAGCTGATGGTTTTTTCTCCAAACCTCTAGAGAATCTATCATAGTGTAAATAGGACCTTAGATGTAGTCTCATGCTATACTGCAGTCTCATACTTAGTACATGTGACACCAATAGGTTCCCTTCTCATCACTGGGGAAGACTCCAGTGTATTTACTGATGGGACAAGATGAAATCTCCACTGGCTATGGAAGCAGCAGAACGACGCACAGAGTAAGAACCCACTCGGTTCATGGAATGCACATGCTAACTCTTACTCAATTGTCATCGAGTTACTAATTGCAGGTCTCGCTATGTGACTATGAGTCAACTACTGGCAGAAAGTGATTAATGTTTTTGAACAGATTTTCTTTTGTGATTGGCGAGGAGTGGGAGGTGGAGTGCTGGCGGAGTGTGCCTCACTGCAACCTGGTCTCAGAGCATTTAGTATTGTTCTTTACATAAATCCGATACACCCCATTTATTTTAAGTTAAGTTTCTTATGGTATCTATTAATTTGTAAATGTCCATCACCAATTTTGTATGAAATGTTACGAATTACAATTCGTATTATATGTTAAGAATTTGAAAACGTACAATATGGGGCGGCAAGTACCATAGTGGTTAGAGCGTTGGACTAGTACCCGAAAGGTTGCAAGATCAAATCCCTGAGCTGACTAGGTAAAAATCTGTTGTTCTGACCCTGAGAGTTACTGTATGTAATATTGGATAATTGTATTTGTGTATCTCATGCATTTCAATGAGCACAAGCTGGTCAGGCTGAACTTCAGCTATATTTGGACCAAAACAGACAGACTTAATACAGGCCAGTTTTTGGGAAGACAATTTTGGGCAAAATAAAGTCCATGACAGATGGACCTGATATAGCTGACAATTCACCATCCGTGGAAGTCACGTGCTGGGTGGGTTAGATTACAGGGTTAAGGTTAGGGTTAGCTAACATACTAAGTAGTTCCAAAGTAGCTAAAAATGTGTAAATAGTTGAAAAGTTGCTACTTAGCTAACATGCTAAAAGTTGTCAATGAAGAGATTTGAACTCGCAACCTTTGGGATTCTAGACGTTTGCATTATACGTCCACCCCGACCAACCACCTTTATTTTTTTGCCTTAATGTAACCATACCAAACATATCATACTAAATTGTTGTCTTGGATTTATGTACAGAATAATATGAAATGCTCTGAGACCAGGTTGCTTCCTTAGGTGTTTTCTTACCCATAGACTTCCAGTCATTGTGCTATCTACTAAACATGCTAACAGACACACTTGGACTTCCAGTCATTGCGCTAACACCAGTTAGCATTGGCTCACAAAACTACCTTTAACTTCCTTCATATTGGACACAGAGACATTCAAATGGTATCCACAAGTTCATCTGACTTCAAAAGGATTCAAAAAGTAATGTTTGCTCAAAACCACGTCGTCATTATCACATTTTCCAGCATGCGTTATTACAGATTGATTTTTAGAATTGTTTCATTCAATACTTGTGGTTTTGCATGTACATTGATTGGTTGATTAATATTACGCTACAAAAAAAAGAATCTGTTAGTAGTTTGACTTTTTGCAGTTACTGAGATGGCTGTTCAAGTTACCTAACTTAGGTATTCGCAATAATCAGTCTTTCCTACCACAGCAGTCATTCTCAATGCAGGTTGCGGGTGATTATAAGTTCAAATAGCTGGATATCCTCACTCTGGCTGGATTCCAATAGGAATTACATATCACTTTGCAAGCCAGCATAATGTGACTTGTAGGCTTGATGTGGCCTGTTAACCAGGAGTTTCATACCACTGCTTCAGGGTGTCACTAGGCCCTCAAAGAAAGGCCTTATGTGTCACGGCCGTCGAAAGAAGAGAACCAAAGTGCAGCGTGGTGAGCGTACATTTATCTTTTTATTTAAAATGCCAACAAAACAACTAAAAAACACCCGTGAAGCTCACAGGGCTATAGTGCCACTAACAAAGATAATTACCCACGCCGAAGGAGCGAAAAGGGCTACCTAAGTATGATTCCCAATCAGAGACAACAATAGACAGCTGTCCCTGATTGAGCACCATACCCGGCCAAAACATAGAAATAAAGAAACATAGAAAACATAACTTAGAATGTCCACCCCACATCACCCCGTGACTTAACCAAATAGAGAAATAAAACATCTCTCTAAGGTGACAGTACCCCCCCCCCCCCCCCCAAAGGTGCGGATTCCGGCTGAAAAACCGAAACCTATAGGGGAGGGCCTGGGGGGGCATCTATCTGAGGTGGCAGCTCTGGTGCGGGACGTAGACCCCTCTCCACCTCTGGTTCACCTCACTTTGGTAGCGCCTCTGGTGTGGGGGCCCTCACCACCGACCCCGGACTGGGGACCCTCGCTGCGGGTCCTGGACTGGGCACCCTCGCTGCAGGCCCCGGACTGGAGGCCGTCGCTGGAGGCTCTGGACTGGAGGCCGTTGCTGGAGGCTCCGGACTGGAGGTAACGGACTGGGGGCCATCGCTGGAGGCTTTGTGCCATGGATCATGACTGGAGGCTTTGTGCCATGGATCATCACTGGAGGCTTCTTGCCATGGATCATCACTGGAGGCCTGGCTCTGGGAGCAGGTACAGGACTCACCAGGCTGGAAAGACAAACAGGAGGCCTGGTTCTGGGAGTGGACACAGGATACACTGGGCCATGGAGGCGCACTGGAGGTCTCGAGCGTAGAGCCTGCACAACCGTCCTGGCTAGATGGTTACTTTGGCCCGGCACGTACGGGGCGCAGGACGCACTGGGCTGTGCAGACGCACCGGAGACACAGTGCGCAGAGCCGGCGCAGGATATCCTGGGCCGTAGAGACGTACTGGTGGCCAGATGCGCTGGATGCCCACTCTAGCCCGGCCGATTCAGGGAGCTGGAAGGTAGCGCACCGGGCTGTGAACGCACACTGGAGACACCGTGCGCTCCACCGCATAACACAGTGCCTGACCAGTACAACGCTCGCCACGGTAAGCACAGGGAGTTGGCTCAGGTCTATAACCCGACTCCACCAATCTCCCCGTGTGCCCCCCAATTATTATTTTTTTGGGGGGGGGGCTGCCTCTCGTGCACGCTCGTTGAGCCAACTCCTCGTTGCGTCGCCGTTACGCCTTTGCTGCCTCCAGCTCCTCCTTGGGACGGCGATATGCCCGTTCCAAGAAAAACTACGGAATCAGCAATGAATCCTCCCAAAGGCCTGGGAATAGATAAACAGTATGCAGCAAACTCAACCAAACCTCTCCACAGCTCTCCTCCTCCTCCCTGGGCTGTGTGGGCCAGTCAATGAGCCAAGGATGAGAAAACAAAGCCTTGGGAGAATAATGCTGTGTCACATCCTATGTTTACAGAGCTCACCATTCTGGTAAACATGGAGAAAACCTCAACAGTCATTATCCCAGAAACCCCTTCTACCCACATGCTTGGTTGGTTTTAAGGAACAATACTTACGTTAGAGTCTACTAATCACTCTGGTCTTCTGTGATGACTTCAGATCTCAATATATTTTGTGGGGAGGCATTCAATTTTGTTGGGTGTAGGGTTTCATCCACATGCAATCCCACACATCGTTTGTTTGACGTGTTGCCCTAGTGATACAGTAGAGTCATCCCTCAATAGTTGACCTGAATAGATGAAGCAGGGGAAGAGTTGAGCTCGGCTTGTTCTGTGCAGGATCTTTGATATGTACATCCCGTCCCCCCCATAACAACCCTGAATGGGGCCCAACGAAAGACAGTCATGTGTTATGGTATTTGCCCTAGTCAGCCTTATTTTCTGTGCATTTGTAGAACCTTTACACATTCATACATTTGTCCTTTTTGCAAGCATCCATGCCAGGACCATATTCATTGCTTCCATAATACCAAATCTCAAGGTGGATGTGTAGCTAGGGTACTGATCAGATTGCAAGCCAAAGTTCTGTATGCATCAACAGATTTGCAGCACCGGAGAGTAAGAGCTGCAGCTCTTTTGGCCTGTCTAGCCCAGTCACTTTCAGCAATCTATCATTTTCCCCAGCTGTGTCTTGGGTAAACCCTTCCAAGTTTCAAGTTTCAATGTTTATTCACCATGTGCCCAGGATACGACAGGTGTAAAGCAGTCAAGTGAAATTCTTAGCTTGAGAGCCCTTTCCCAACATTGCAGTGATAGTAATAATGATATTGCTAATAATAGAAAATATAGTACATATAAATACAAAAATCATATAGGTTGAAAAAAGTATACAAAAAGTATACACTGAGTGCACAAAACATTATGAACATGCTCTTTCCATGACATAGACTGACCAGGTGAATCCAGGTGAAAGCTATGATCTCTTATTGATGTCAAGTGTTAAAACCATTTATCAGTGTAGATGAAGGGGAGGAGACAGGTTAAAGAAGGATTTTTAAGCCTTGAGACAATTGAGATATGGATTGGGTTTGTGTGCCATTCAGATGGTGAATGGGCAAGACAAAGGATTTAAGTGTCTTTGAAAGGGGTATGGTAGTAGATGCCAGGCTCACCGGTTTGAGTGTGAAAGGAACTGCACCACTGCTGAGTTTTTCACACTCAACAATTTCCTGTGTGTATCAAGAATTGTGGCTGTTCTTAGGACAAAAGGGGGTACAACTCAATATTAAGAAGGTGTTCATAATGTTTCTTTTATACTTGAAATATAGTGAACCCCCCCACCACCCCTCAGACGATTCCACAGGTGAATAAGCCAGATGTAGGAGTCCTGGGCTGGCGTGGTTACACGTGGTCTGCTCTCGTGAGGCCGGTTGGACGTACTGCCAAATTCTCTAAAATTATGTTGGAGGCGGCTTATGGTAGAGAAATTAACAAACAGCTCTGGTGGACATTCTTGCAGTCAGCATGCCAGTTGCACACTCCCTCAAAGCTTGAGCCATCTGCCAAGGTTTTCTGCGTTTATATTTTTGTTCAGTGTAGTATATATACAGTGCCTTAGAAAGTAAATCCAAAACATTTCTCTACACAGCGAAAACATGTTTTACATTTGTTTTTGCTAATTTATTGCAAAGAAATACAGAAATATCTCATTTACATAAGTATTCACACCACTGAGTGAATACTTGTAGAAGCACCTTTGGCAGCGATTATATGACTCTGACATTGCTCGTTCTGATATTTCTTAGTTCCTTTCTTTTAACTTTTAGATGATGTTTATGTTGTTTTGCATTCTTTTCCAGGTGTTATTAGTTTTGCTTTTGTCGAAGCGTGCATAACATAAATTGAGTTTGTCTGGTAGAGACTCATCATTGGGCTGGGTCTTCCTTTATAATCCGTAATGGACCCCTGTCACGTGTGTTGAGCGTTGATCTGGTGTAATAGGATTCCACCTTGTTCCTGTATTGTCCTTTTGCCTGTTTGACGGCACGGCGGAGGTCATAGCTGGACTTCGTGTCGTCAGCCGTAGCTTCGAGGTTGGCTTCGAGAGCCCCGTGTGCCGTAGCTCTGTCATTAAGTTTAACGCGTACCTCAGTGTTAATCCAGGGCTTTTGATTGGGGAAGTATCAAACCTTCACTGTGGGGACAACGTCGGAGATGCATTTCCTGATGAAGCCGGTGATGGACGTGATTAGCTCGTCTATGCTATTGGTGGAGTATATTCCAGTCCTGCAGCAGACCCTGCAGGACCATTTCTCTATGGAGCACATCATGGGTACTTCCTGTTTGAGCTTTTGTTCGTAAACAGGAAGCAGGAGTATAGAGTCATGATCTGATTTGCCAAAGGGGGGGACAAGTGAGGGCATTGTATAGATTAGATCAGTAAATAATGTTCACTAAATCTGAGAGCTGTGAGAATGGGATTGGTAACGTTATACTGTGAGGAGGAAGACTGGGTGTCTCTGTGCCCTGTCGTGACAGGGACCGGGGAGGGGCAGTGGCACTGTTGTTTGTTCTTCCTTGACCTGGCACAACGGGCCCATCTCTGCTCTGTTAGCTATTTGATATGCAGGAGGGATATATGGCTGCCTCCTGATTGTTTAGTGAACCTATGGCACCAGCCGGTCTGTCTCGCAGGTAGGATCTGCACCTGTTGATTTAACAGGAGAAGTATGACACAGACAACCACACAGACAGAGCTCTGGAGACAGTTACCAGTTGCCTCACGCAGATTGAGTCTCTCCTTTCTCATATGGATGCAATGTGTGTAACAGGTGCTGTGTAGAAGGAGAAAAAACACTGGTTAGTATCAACTGTGGACCTGATATCTAAGTAGTGTGAGTGGACATAAGTCAGGGAAAGTATAGAATCAGATAGAACCATATCCAACAGGTACACAACCTAGATACTGTATGTCACACAAAAAAATCCCATCAATTGAATTAATAACCCTGATCCACAGTACAAGATTCCTGTAATCTTATGCCTATCAAAATAGGTCATCCATCAAATGAAGGTAAACAAGTATTGTCTTTGACCTTGTGGCACAAATGCAAATGTTTCATAAGTGTGATTTCACACTCAGAGACGGTACACCCTTGAGTCATATGTACTTGGGGCGAATCCAAAGGCTTGTCATCTGTGACTGGTTGAACCAGATCTGTCAGATGTGTCAGTGTCCTTTCTCCCTGCACAGAGGGTGGGGTTTACCCATGCCCTGTCTGTGTATAGTAATAAGGATTTACACTACAGGTTTACACTAATAGAGCTCTTTCTAGAGTTATTTCTGTTTGTGTCAACATAGGAGAGTCCCCCCTTTCCATATACAATAGAATAAAAACACATACAAATACATACCTCACCTCATGGGCTGGGCAGATATCAGATCTCTAAACCTATAAGATCATTTCATGATGTAAAGCATCCTTTACAGTTCAAATCAAAGGCACACAACATGTCCAGTACCTTGTCGTTGTGCAGTTAATTTGAGGCAACGGAAGTTTGTGACTGTTTGGACACCCCATTGCAAGCTGTTATGGCAGACTTTCAACATAATGCAATAGACTTTATATTTACCTCCGAGTGTGTGTGCGTCTGTGGGTGTGCATGAATGTCTGCACATGTGTAGTCATACGTGACTGTACAGTCTGTCAATGAATGTATGGACGCATTTTGCCATATTTACCTGCACTTTCACCACCACCTTGGGGTTTGTAGGTGAAGTTATTTCTAAGGATGAATGAATCAAGCACAGCCTCTCAATGAACTGAGCAAGTGTACAAAAAAACTACAAGTGTCAAACAGGTAAGTCAGGATTTCTGAAATCAGAAAAATGTGTGGCTGCGAGGTTCACTAAGTGCTGTACAACACAAGACGTACCCACTGATTTCAAACCCCTCCCCACTCCATGCTCTCTCTCTTTCCCTCTTATTTATTTTGAACATACATATGTTTGGGTGCACTGGGGGTCCATGTGTGTGTGTGTGTGTGTGTGTGTGTGTGTGTGTGTGTGTGTGTGTGTGTATATGTGTGTGTGTGTGTTTGTCAGTGTGCAACGCTTTCCTCAGTGTTATCTCTCTACATGTGTCATATTGTCAGAGTTTACAAACAGAGAGTGTCTCCCGTTACTGGACACCATGTCTATTCAGGCTTCCCCTCCCCCTGCACACCATCCCAATGTCCGGGCTCCATGTGGAAGTCTACAGGCAAAGGTCATCAGGTCACATTCCATCTGCCGGCTGGCATTGTGCCCCAGGGTTACTGTGTGTGTGTTTTTCAAAGTGGAGTGTGCCACAAACTGCATTCTGTCAGTGTACAAAGCACTGCAGGAAGGCTCCACAATGCTGACAGATACACACACACACACACACACACACACACACACACACACACACACACACACACACACACACACACACACACACACACACACACACACACACACACACACACACACACACACACACACACACACACACACACACACACACACACACACACACACACACCGGTTATGTATGAAATAGAGATATTACCATACACTGTAGTCAGTTGTGTGATTCATTTCATTTGCTTGCCACTTCCTAGGCATGCGCCGGCAGTAGTAATGCACAGTGTCTAGAGAAATTCTAGAAAGCTGTTTCACAGTCCCTGGCGGTTTGAAATAGACGTGCTCTGAGAAATTAGCATGTGCTTGAGGGTTGACAATGATCCTTCAGAGTTGATTTCAAGAACGTGCTGTATGGTTGATTTGGGGTCTTTTTATAGCTTTGACATTTGAATGCATTGGTATACGTGAATGCAATTATAACTAAAGTCATTCTTAAGTGAGTCTGCCATGACTCTAGGTCAATGTCTGTCAAATGATTGGTATGGGTCAGAAGCTCCTCTGAGTATATTAGAACTTAGCCTCTGCTGTGTGATAGCATGTTTTGTTGTGGTGACAGTCCAGTGAGAGAGAGGAGACCCAGGTAATCCCTGGCTGAAAGACAATTTTCTCAGTCTGGCCAGCAGCAGTGAGGCAGGGCGGGCCGGTGGCCAATGGTAATGTAGAGGGAGACACATAGCAGGTCTCTCTGTCTGTCCATGGTGGGTGATGGGACAGCCGAGGGACTGAGAGAAAACAGAGTGTTTATCTCTGGAACAAAGCTACTTATATCATAGTACTACCAACCACCAGCACTGAGAATAAATGCCTTTAAGACTGAATGAGGCTTTAACTATTTTACGAGACACACAGTAACCTAGGAATTGGTTTGTTTCATGCAGAGTCCTGAGACCAGACTAGACTATAACCCAAACAAGGCAGTGTCCCAGGGTTTCCTGGAGCGCTGTTCCCTAAAATTCCAAGAAACTTGCTGGAAATCCGACATGAGGCAACAGTCATTCCCCTACCCCGTCCCCCACAGTCCCAATAGGGGGGCGCAGAGTGTGAATGAGTCCACAGAGTGATCACGGCCATGGTTGACAGACAAACTGAGTCAGTGCCGCATTCCAGTGGTCAACTATCCACTTTACCCCCTCTCTACAACCCACCACACACACTCTAGCACACCCCTCTCTACAACCCACCCACCACACACACTCTAGCACACCCCCTCTACAACCCACCCACCACACACACTCTAGTACACCCCTCTCTACAACCCACCCACCACACACACTCTAGCACACCCCTCTCTACAACCCGCCACACACACTCTAGCACACCCCTCTCTACAACCCACCCACCACACACACTCTAGCACACCCCTCTCTACAACCCACCCACCACACACACTCTAGCACACCCCTCTCTATAACCCACCACACACACTCTAGCACACCCCTCTCTACATCCCCCACACACACTCTAGCACACCCCTCTCTACAACCCACCCACCACACACACTCTAGCACACCCCTCTCTATATCCCCCCACACACACTCTAGCACACCCCTCTCTACAACCCACCCACCACACACAGTCTAGCACACTCCTCTCTACAACCCACCCACCACACACACTCTAGCACACCCCTCTCTACAACCCACCCACCACACACACTCTAGCACACCCCTCTCTACAACCCACCCACCACACACACTCTAGCACAACCCTCTCTACAACCCACCCACCACACACACTCTAGCACACCCCTCTCTACAACCCACCCACCACACACAGTCTAGCACACCCCTCTCTACAACCCACCCACCACACACACTCTAGCACACCCCTCTCTACAACCCACCCACCACACCCCTCTCTACAACCCACCCACCACACACACTCTAGCACACCCCTCTCCAACACAGTCACACCCAACATGTTCTTCACATGTTAACTATATAACATACGTCACACTCACACTCCCCCTCCACACATACAGCCCAAGTACTAGCCTATGCATGTCAACCATCAACTTTTTTCTTGCCACACACTCCACGAATGAATAATAAATAATAATTTTGTGGGTGCTTACGTTTGTCCTATTTCACACATTTGACAAAACTGTGTATTAATACACGTGAAATGGAAATGTGTTTTTTGCAAATCCCAACTCCACCGGAAACTCCCTCGGACGGTGGGGTCGCTGCCATGGTCAGCCAGTGACCCTGGAGAAAAGGGGGTTAAGTGCCTTGCTCAAGGGCACATTGGCAGATTTTTCACCTTGTTGGATTGGGGATTCAAACAGCAACCTTTTTTTACTGGCCCAACATTCTAACTACTAGGCTTCCTGTCGCTCTATTCCCGCCACACACTCCCCTTTACATCCATAAAACACACACCATACACCCTAACCTCCCTGTTAATAAAATACACAACATAACACACTCAAACACTTTTCCTCACGCTACAAGCACCAGTCACCAAAAACGACATAAAGTACAAACAAGCCCTTTCACCCAAAAATAACCTTTGAACAGTCTGTTCAATAGTTAATTTCTCAATCAGATAGATGTATTTCCAAGGATTACTGAGATGGAAACTTCTGGGAGAGCATCACATCATTACAGCTGCTGGGAAAAGCCACACCCACTGACTATATCAACAGCCAATGAAAAGTGTGAGACAACGGTCACATGACTGTGTATGTTGAGACCCATGGACACATTAATATTTCATACACACATATCACAGGTAGGACCACAGTAATGTAGCCCTCACATACAGTGTATCCCACTCAGTCTGGTCTGGATGCTGCTGGGCAACCAACCACCACTCCATGATTCACCCACTCAGTTTCTAATCCACTGCAGCCTTTTACCAGCTGACCCATATGGGGCTCAGCACATAGGGGCAGGTAGTAATGAGGAAATAATTACTTTAACGTAACGTATACACAGAGAGTCAGGAAACAGGTGCAGGAGGGGATTTTAATAAATAACCAAAGAAAATGAACAAACATGAGGCGCGGACATAACGTGAAGGAAAACAATAACACCTAGTGACTGAAGAACTCTGAGGGCTAAATGAAGGGGGAGTAATCAAGGAGAAAATGATGAGCAGGTGTGCACAATGATGGTTGCCAGGTGTATGCAATATGGGTTGCCAGGATCGGTGGTTAGTAGACCGGCGACGTCGAGCGCCGAAGGGAGGGAGCAGGGAAGGTAGTCCACTCACTTGTCCCACACTGACCTGATTGCAGCTAGCTTGTCTCTCTGCCACCAAGCTGGTCTGGTGTCTCGGTTATCGAAGCGGATAATCCTGGAAATAATGTGGACGTTTTCCAGAGACATTGTTGTACGGAAAGGTTCTCTTTCAGTATCTGCATCCCACAGGGATTCTGCGGATTCCCCATTGGATCTGAAAACACAAGCAAGGATAAGAACCCCAAAGTATGCATGCAAACTCTGTTTATTAAGCTTTACACACACACACACACACACACACACACACACACACACACACACACACACACACACACACACACACACACACACACACACACACACACACACACACACACACACACGACAAGACAAGACAAGACAAGACAAGACAAGACAAGACAAGACAAGACAAGACAAGACAAGACAAGACAAGACAAGACAAGACAAGACAAGACAAGACAAGACAAGACAAGACAAGACAAGACAAGACAAGACAAAGCAATACAAGTAATATACTCAACTAGAAAAAAATACAAATAAAAATACCAATAAAATAATAGCTTTAATGATACCATACTTTAGACAAGTTAAACACACCAGGCAGAAGGCTACAAAGGTTAAAGGGCAATCTATAGTACAGGGACAGAGAAAACACCTCACCATTGTTCCTGTAAACAGTCAAGGGATAAGGGTGGAGAAATGCAACCACTCACAGACAGTCATGGCCACAGACCGACCATCCACTGGACCAAAAATAAAGTTTACAATGCATTAAAAAATAAATAAATAAAAAAGCACTTTAAACCAGCCTTGTTTACCGGAAAAATCTCACTCTTGCCTAGATTCAGCTTGTACCCTGAGATTGATCCAAACTTTTTAAGAACAGATAGGGCACGTGGCAATGAGGTATCAGGGTTGGAGATAAACAAAAGGAAGTCGTCAGCATATAGCGAGACTTTCTGCTCCCAGCCCGCTCTGATTATACCTTGAATGGCATCATTAGAGCGTAGTGCAATGGCGAGAGGCTCGATTGCCAAAGCAAACAACAAGAGGGAGAGTGGACAACTCTGTCTGGATCCGCGGTGCAAGGGAAAATAGTCAGAGGACAAGTTATTAGTCCGTACCGAAGCCATGGGGTAAAAATAAAGAATCTTTATCCACGCAATGAATTTGGGGCCAAAGCCAAATCTATAAAGGGCAGCTGTTAGGTAATCCCACTCAACGCGGTCAAACGCTTTTTCGGCATCAAGTGAGACCACCACCTCCGGGTCCTCCGACGCTGGGGAGTTCAGTATATTCATAAGGTGCCTAATATTGAAAAATAAATGGCTATTTCTCACAAAGCCAGTCTGGTCAGAGTGTATTACTTGGTGCAGAAAGCCTTCCATATGGATGGCTAAAAGCTTAGCTAGGATTTTATAATCACAGTTTAAAAGTGAGATTGGGCGATAGGATCCACATTCCAGGGGGTCTTTGTTTTTCTTTAATAGTAATGAAATTGAAGCCTGATAAAGACTAGGCGGTAGCTTTGAAGTATTAAGGCACTCTGCAAATAGTCAAGACAAGAATGGGCAAAGCAGACCAGAAAACGTCCTGTAAAATTTGGTTGGAAAACCGTCCGGACCCGGTGATTTACCACTTTTCATTGTGGACACTGCTGTTGCAATCTCCTCAAGCGTAAATTCTTCTTCTAGACAGTCATGGGAGTCTGTATCAATTGAAGGCATATTCAAGCCATTAAAGAAGGAATCAATCAGCAAAGGGTCTTGAGGGGATTCAGAGGTGTATAGCGCAGAGTAAAATAGTTTGAATTGATCATTGATCTCTTTATGTATATCTGTGGTGGCACCAGACGGGGTCCTTATTTGTGGGATTAAACGTGAGGCCTTAGATTTACGGATCTTATGTGCAAGGAGTTTACTGGCCTTTTCGCCATGTACATAGACTTTGTATCGAGCTCGCAAGAGTAACTGTTCAGCTTGCCTGGTAGAAAGCTCATCAAATTCAGATTGGAGTAGTTGGCGCTCTTTATGCAGATCAGAGGAAGGATCCGTAGCATACTTCTCATCCAATGTGGCTATGGACTCGCTCAGGTCCCGATGTCGCTGAGATCGAACTCTGTTTTGGTTGGCTGTATAAGAAATAATTTGGCCACGTAGGTATGCTTTGAGAGACTCCCATATGGTAGAGCAGGACATACCTGGTGTTGAATTAGTTTCTAGGAATAAGGTGATTTCAGAAGAAATTAAATTGACAAACTCCTTATCTGAGAGTAAAATGGGGATGAGACGCCATTGATAACACATAGGAGGTCGCTGGGGAAACTCTAGTTCAAATACTAATGGTGAATGGTCAGAAATAACAATACTCTCGTAAGTACACTGCCGAAAGTTAGGCAGAAGTTTTTTGTCCAAAAATAAGTAATCAATCCGGGAGTATGTTTGATGAACATGAGAATAAAAGGAATACTGTCTATCTGTAGGATGTAGGAAACACCAGGCCTCAAACATAGCATATTTCTGAAGAAAGGATTGAATAAGTAGGGCACATTTAGATGGGCCTGTATTTGTTTGTGAGGACTTGTCAAGAACTGGGGACATTTTACAGTTGAAATCCCCCCCTAAAATCAGCAAATGAGAATCTAAATTGGGAATAGCAGACAGAAAGGAAGAAATGAAACTTGTGTCATCCCAATTGGGAGCATAAACACTAGCCAAAACAAGAGGGGTAGAAAACAGTTCACCTGTTACTATGACGTATCGTCCCTTAGGATCAGCAATAACCTCAGAAGCTACAAAGGGAGTAGATTTATCAACCAGAATAGCAGCACCTCTTGATTTACTATGAAAGTTCGAGTGGAACACTTGACCAACCCAGTCCTTATGCATCCTAAAATGCTCACCAGTCCTCAAGTGAGTCTCTTGTAGAAATGCAAGATTTGAATTCAAACCCTTTAAGTGTGTCAACACCCTCTTACGCTTCACCGGGTTATTAACCCCTTTGGTGTTCCATGAAATGTACTTGATGGCATTATTTCATCCCCACTGGGCATTCCCGTTATTCAACCCTGTCATTAAAGTATAGAATGGAAAAGCAATGAGTGCCCAAAACCCCCAGAATAACTTGTCACAGAGTAATAATGTACTGTGGTAGATGTTTGGAAAAAGTACAGAAAAAAGACAGCATGACAACATTAGAACTGAACAATTCAACCTCCCCCCACCCCCTCCCACATCCCAGACAATACCTCCCGAGGTACAAGCCTAAATAGAACATGTTCTCTTCGCACAGTATGTCTGTGAGAGTGCGGTCTTAAATCTAAACCCACAGTCCCGCTCTTTAAAGTCGCGTTTTGTTAGTGGGTCAAGCAGCAAAAATAAAGATTTTTATGTATTTTTTTTCAAATAAAAAAAGGCGAATCCCTTGTGCAAACGGAATGACAAAAGCACCACTTGTAGATCTATATAATTATATTCCCAGTCTCATAACAGGCATTGAAAATAAATCAAATGTATAAAGGCTCTCAGCCCAAAATCTAATTTGAAGTAAGGAAATCGTAGTAAGAGAATCAAAAATAATAGTAATTATTATTATTATTATCTAGTTGACGCTGAGACAGCTTACAACCAATACCAAAAAACAACGTTGAATGGTTGCTGGGCATAAATGACGCTCAAAACTTTTAAAATTGAAGTGAGACCCCAAAAACCGTGTAGCCTTGGGAGACATTTACTGTTTACTGGGTCAATGCAAACGGATGCAGTAAACAAATAACCCAAAATATTTTGAGTCACTGAGACACTGTGTAAACAAACTGAATAGGTGAGCGAGACAGCCTAGAAACACAGGAGTTAAGTAAAACCTTAATACAATTAAATTAAAATGACTGAATGCTTGTAAGTCACGCACACTAGATGATCAAAACATTAGATCACATCAAATAAGCCTGTATGCGTTCGCCAACTATACAAGACTAGCCTGTTATATCTAAACATAATTGTACCACAGGTGGGTTACTTACTATCCACAGTTCGCAAGCAACAGTTGCTGAACTGTGAGCATGTTCAAGACTTCTTGATGTGACATTGAATGTGAGCCATAGCCTCATCCGAAGATTCAAATGTGTAGTCTTTACCCTAATGAGATAGCCATGAGGGCTGAGAATCGCAGTCCATACTTCACACTTGGATGGTCCCGAAGTACTCGTTTGGCCTGTCCGAAAGCTGCGCACTGCCTGGAAAGAGTGGGGGAGTAGTCCTGGTAGACGAGAAGCTCTGTCCTTGAAAGCTCAGAGTGGTAATTGCGGGCTCCTCGGAGGATCTCCATCTTCTCATGAAAAAAGTGCACTCGAAGAATTATGTCACGGGGCCTCTCCCCATCCCGGGGCTTTGGGCGCAGCTGCCGGTGGGCTCAATCAATCAGGGGCTTTGGGCGCAGCTGCCGGTGGGCTCAATCAATCAGGGGCTTTGGGCGCAGCTGCCGGTGGGCTCAATCAATCAGGGGCTTTTCATCTCAGGCAAAAACATCAGCAGCCCTGAAATGAAATCCGTGGCACAGATGCATTTCCGCTGACTCTGGGACCGAAGTCTCAGATTATTGCTGCGAGAGAATCCCTCTAAACTCACACAGCTCTTTTTACGGAAAGGGATCACCAAATTAATGTTTGAAAATAAATACGGTTCTGCTGCAAAATTCACGTAAACTTTAAGAATACCACGGGAGCAAACGGAAAACACGTCAGTCGCACATGGCGTCCCTCCTATCCCCAATTTAAAAAATATTTGACATCCATTTTTCTCCTCCTGCAGGCTGCTGATCAACTGGTTGCTGACATGCTGGTCCTGGTTGAGGGTCAACCTCATCCTCTTCTTCCAATTTACTATCAAACTCCGAATTGACAGAAACATGATCCTCATATTCTGGAAATGCTTAATCTTCCAAAGTGGAAGACGCTCCTTCCACACTAGCTTCTGCCTCTGCAAAATTGATTTCTAAGGCCCTCTGAGCAGAGAATGTATAACATACTGAGTGATTGTGGTAAGTAGCCACACCTGCAAAGCTATTTATTTATATAATAATATAATAATATATGCCATTTAGCAGACGCTTTTATCCAAAGCAACTTACAGTCATGTGTGCATACATTCTACGTATGGGTGGTCCCGGGGATCGAACCCACTACCCTGGCGTTACAAGCGCCATGCTCTACCAACTGAGCTACAGAAGGACCAATGTCCCTCACCCAATTTGCACCTGGCTGGGGTAGAGTGTGGGGAAAATACAGATTATAGTATCGAAATAATGTATTGTAATAACTTTGTGCAGGTTTCCACAAGACATTGTGTAGTTTCACACAATTACAAAATCTAAAGAGTGCGAGAAAAGCTGGAGACAAGCAGACAGGCAGGGACACAGACAGGTTCTTGGTGCTTTCTTGAAACAGCAGGCCCAAGGAGGAGAAAGACCGAGTGAAGGTACACAGCAAACCTTTTATTTTTTTACCATGTTTTCACCTACACAGATTTCAACACTTTTATAACCCTTGGGTCCAGTGGACCCGAACACCACATACAGTTGAAGTCAAACGTTTACATACACTTAGGTTGGAGTCAATGAAACTTGTTTTTCAACAACTCCACAAGTTTCTTGTCAACAACTATAGTTGTTTCAGATTTCACTTATAATTGACTATCACAATTCCAGTGGGTCAGAAGTTTAAATACACTAAGTTGACTGTGCCTTTAATAAACAGCTTGGAAAATTCCAGAAAAAGATGGCTTCAGAAGCTTTTGATAGGCTAATTGACATCATTTGAGTCAATTGGAGGTGTACCTGTGGATGTATTTCAAGGCCTACCTTCAAACTCAGTGTCTCTTTGCTTGACATAATGAGAAAATCAAAAGAATAAAGCCAAGATCTCTGAAAAGAAATTGTAGAACTCCACAAGTCTGGTTCATCCTTGGGAGCAATTGCCAACCACCTGAAGGTACCACGTTCATCTGTACAAACAATAGTACGCAAGTATTAACACCATGGGACCACGCTGCCATCATACCGCTCAGGAAAGAGACGTATTCTGTCTCCTAGAGCTGAACGTACTTTGGTGCGAAAAGTGCAAATCAATCACAGAACAACAGCAAAGGACCTTGCAGTGTGGTGAGCGTACATATTATTTTATTTAGAAAAGACGCCAAACAAAACAATTAACACTACAAAACAAACCGTGAAGCTAAAGGCTAAAACATAGAAACACAAAATCACAGAAAACAAAACCTAGAATGCCCACCAAACATCACACCCTGACCGAACCAAATAGAAACATTAAAAAGCTCTCTAAGGTCAGGGCGTGACACCGGTACAAAAGTATCAATATCCACAGTAAAACAAGTCCTATATCTACATAACCTGAACGGCCGCGCAGCGAAGGAAGAAGCCACTGCTCCAAAACCGCCATATAAAAGCCAGACTACGGTTTGCAACTGCACATGGGGACAAAGATTGTACTTTTTGGAGAAATGTCCTCTGGTCTGATGAAACAATAATAGAACTGTTTGGCCATAATGGCCATCGTTATGTTTGGAGGAATAAGGGGCATGCTTGCAAGCCGAAGAACACCATCCCAACCATGAAGCATGGGGGTGGCAGCATCATGTTGTGAGGATGTTTTGCTGCAGGAGGGACTGGTGCACTTCACAAAATAGATGGGATCATGAGGTAGGAAAATTATGTGGATCTATTGAAGCAACATCTCAAGACATCAGTTAGGAAGTTAAAGTTTGGTCGCAAATGGGTTTTCCAAATGGACAATGACACTAAGCATACTTCCAAAGTTGTGGCAAAATGGCTTAAGGACAACAAAGTCAAGGTATTGGAGTGGCCATCACAAAGCCCTGACCTCAATCCTATTGATACATTTGCGGGCAGAACTAAAAAAGCGTGTGCGAGCAAGGAGGCCTACAAACCTGACTCAGTTTCACTAGCTCTGTCAGGAGGAATGGGCCAAAATTCACCCAACTTATTGTGAGAAGCTTGTGGAAGGCTGCCCAAAACATTTGACCCAAGTTAAACAATTTAAAGACATTGCTACCAAATACTGGGAATGTGATGAAAGAAATAAAAGCTGAAATAAATCATTCTCTCTACTGTTATTCTGACATGTCACATTCTTAAAATAAAGTGGTGATGCTAACTGACAGGGAAGTTTTACTAGGATTAAGGTTCAGGAATTGTGAAAAACTGAGTTTATATGTATTTGGCTAAGGTGTATGTACACTTCTGACTTCAACTGAATGTTATGAAAATGTGTTCTTTTACATATTCTTCACAAAAAAATGAGCAAGGCCAATGAGTCTCAGATTGAAAACAATATTAATTGTATCACTTTTCTTTTTGTAAACATTGAAAATGGGTCCCACATACCCGAACACCACACGAGGGTTAAACAATTTACAGTGTCCATTTACTTAAGGTGTTCACCCTTGAATCTACACTTGAAACGTTACACTAAAAAAGTCAACACGAGTTAACACTGGACAATTTGCTGTTGTGGTATGAAAGGGACACATCTGTGCGCTTCCATACATTTCAAGAGCCTTTTCGAATTCTAAAGAACCGTAGATGCCACGTCAAGAACCCCACACTTAATTAAAAGGTTCTTTATCGGGCAGAAGGTCTCTAAGGAACCTTAACAGCTGAGGATGAACCATTTAAAGAACCTTCATTTTTTTTCACTGTACTTACCTCTTTCTAATTTTGTCTATCATTCTTTCCTTTCCATTCATTTCCTTCTCTCTGCATATATCTCTCTGTCCCTCCCTCTCTCTTTCTCTCTGAGGCGGGTGGTTGTCAACTGTACTGTTTAGAGGTGTGTGATTAGTACAGGCTGAGTCAGATACAGGTGTTTTGCAAGCTAAGGCAGGCCTCTGAACACCTTCCGTCTTATTTTAGCAGCAGCCCGCCTCTTCACACGCAAACCTTTGTCAGGAGGAACCAGTGCACACAGGTATCATTCATCAAAGTGTGGAGACAGCTAGATATAGGGCCTGCAGGTGTGCTCTGCCTCTTGCAGGGTTTACACTGGGGTTGTATAACACCCACTGATAGTTTGAGTGTTGGGCCAGTAACCGACAGGTTGATGGTTCAAATACTGGAGCAGACAAGGTGAAAATATATGTTGCTGTACCCTTGAGCAGGCCCTTAACACTAATTGCTCAAGGGGCGCTGTACAATGGTGACCCTGACTGTAACCCCACTCCCTGAGGGTGTATCAGGGAAAGTTAGGATACGCAAGAAACACATTTCCAATACATACTTGTGTGTAACAGGACAAATATAAGCACCCCCAAAGTAATAATAATTACAGATATTGCGTCTTTTAAATATACAGTACATGGGTTTGTCTTGGAGCTGTTAGGGTCTTCTGTACAGTACAGTGACCTCTGTATCCCAATGCCATATGCTGTCATCACCGAAGACATTTTCTAATGCATGACAATGGTGATGACTGCTATTGTCACCTGCTGTATAGTACTGCAATGTGGATTTTCCTGTAAGGTTACCATAGTACCGCAAAAGCTCAGTGTCTAAAGAGCTCTACTGAGTCATCGTTCTCTGCAAAACAGGGAATATACTTGAGTAAATAAAATCCTACAAAAGATGTAGTTTTAAAGCTAATGTCTGTTCAGAAACAATACATGTATTTTGTCAAGGCCCATACAACCAGTCTGAGTAATCTCATAGAACATTGGCGTGCCCCCTTCAAAAGTAAATAATATGGTTGATTTTGCAAATACGGTCACTTTTGGATGTTGAACGTTATTGAAAATGAAACCTCTTGAAACTGCTTTTTATCGAGCTGAACATTTTCTTCACTCTGTCTGGAAGCAATATCTAATAGTGGCTGAGACCGTACTATTTAAGACTGTAAATATTTTTATCGGTTTCCCCAAATACCCGAGGGGAAATGTCATTACCACCACGTCATAAAAGGTGCTATTTTAGTTGAAAAGGAAATTACAGAAACTGTGCCTACGGTATTTTATATAACATTTCACATTACTATTATTTATATTATTTTACTATTTTGAAGTTTTCTTATTGCTAAGTATTCATCATTGTCATGTCTAATTGTCCACATATGCCTTGATGATATGCAGAAACATGTATTTACCACATCAACATGTCAATATTTTACATTATTTTAGGAATGATCTAATAACAAGCATACATGGTTCACAAATGGGAAAAATCATCCATATCAATTTTAATTTATCAATATCAATTGTAAACCTTTTCCTCCAAAAAATGTAGCATAATGGTAATGACTTAGCGTTGTGGTAAATCAGGTAAAACAACTGATAAAAAATACCATTGAACATTGTCACAGTGGACATGTTTCATTTGATTGAAGATATAGAAAACACCATTTAAAACCTCCCAAAAACCAAGTTACATGCCTCAATCATTTTGGGATTCAATGCATTAGGCAGAAATACATGTAAAGGGTTGGAAACATGAGACAGGTGTGTCCCCACACAAGGTTAGGTTTGCCCTTAATACATTTTATTGCTTCAAGAAAGAGCAAATTTCCTCCAAGACTGTGCCATCAAATCAAATCGAACCAAATCCTATTGGTCACATGCACGTGGTTAGAAGATGTTAATGAAAGTGTAGCGAAATGCTTGTGCTTCTAGTTACATTTACATTTAAGTCATTTAGCAGACGCTCTTATCCAGAGCGACTTACAAATCGGTAAAGCAATATCTAACAGGTATCTAACAATTTCCCAACAGCTACCAAATACACACAAATCTAAAGGGGTGAATGAGAATATGTACATGTAAATATATGGATGAGCGATGGCCAAGCGGCATAGGCAAGGTGCAATAGATGGTCTAAAATACAGTATATACATATGAGATGAGTAATGTAAGATATGTATACATTATTAAAGTGCCATTATTTAAAATGGCATTTATTACAGTGACTAGTGATTAATTTATTAAAGTGGCCAGTGATTGGGTCTCATTGTAGGCAGCAGCCTCTCTGAGTTAGTGATTGCTGTTTAACAGTCTGATGGCCTTGAGGAAGAAGCTGTTTTTCAGTCTCTCGGTCCCAGCTTTGATGCACCTGTACTGACCTCGCCTTTTGGATGGTAGCAGTGTGAACAGGCAGTGGCTCGGGTGGTTGTTGTCTTTGATGATCTTTTTGGCCTTCTTGTGACATCGGGTGCTGTAGGTGTCATGGAGGGCAGGTAGTTTGCCCCCGGTGATAAGTTGTGCAGACCGCACCACCCTCTGGAGAGCCTTGCGGTCGAGGGCGGTGCAGTTGCCGTACCGGGCTGTGATACAGCCCGAGAGGACGCTCTCGATTCTGCATCTGTAAAGGTTTGTCAGGGTTCTGGGTGACAAGCCAAATTTCTTCAGCGTCCTGAGGTTGATGAGGCACTGTTGCTCCTTCTTCACCACACTGTCTGTGTGGTAGACATTTCAGTTTGTCTGTGACGTGTATGCCGAGGAACTTAAAACTTTCCACCTTTTCCACGGCTATCCCTTCGTTGCATTATATGCCATTTTGTCACTGGATGAGGCTCGGGGACAAGCCCAAGCACATTCTCTGGTTGGTACCATACAATGTGCTCTCTTATTGGCCAAAATAATCAGTTGGCTCCCACACGACTCATGGTCTTGGTCTAGAGCTCATGGTCTAGAGCTCAGCTCTCTGCATCAACATCTTGTATAATACCAGGGTAACGGTCTTCATCATATTTCACAACACAACACTTTCCAAAAGGTCTCTCATGTATGTCTGCAATGGGCTGTATTGCTCTAGGAGGTGGCTGTGGTGCTGTGCAGGTGGAAGTGGAAGGTTGTGCTTTGTCTGCCTCTGTTTGTTGAACTGCCTCTGTTTGTTGAATTGTCTTATGCTTGTGAACGGCTGCTCGGCCATGGAAACCCATTTCATGAAGCTTCCTACAAACAGTTGTTGTGCTGAAGTTGATTCCAGAGGCAGTTTGGAGTTCTGGTGTGGGTCTGATGTGGGCTGTAACCTATTTGTTTCAGGCCACTGTATTAGGCTAAAACTAGGCCCTCAAAATATAGGCCTCATAAAATATGTCTTGTATTGTCTTAAATAATACAATTTTAATTTACTTAGGATCTCACTTGGTGGAAGTCCACAGGACTGGAAAATGAATGAATGCAACAACCATATCTCTGTCAATAGCAAACACAGTTATGGGTGGTACTGGTAACTCCAAGATTCACTCAATAGGCACCCTGCATATAAGGCTCAACACCCTACAACAGGGCTATTCAATTCCGGTCCTGGAGGGCCGAAACATTTCTGTTTTTTTGTTTCTACCTGTATTTGTATATGGCTGTTCAAAGAACCATTCCATTTAAGGTTCTTCAGATAACCTAAAATGGTTCCCCTATGGCATTTCTCTGACGAACCTTATTTGGTTCAACTTTAAACTTTATTTGTAAGAGTATGGAAGCTACATAATTTACTAGGTTGTCCCATACCACCAATACACTAACTCATGAACTGTGTTTTATCATGAAAATGTTTACTTTAAATCTAATGAAAAGAGCAGATCTCTCCATATCAGTCACACCCTTTTTAACTTTTTATCCTCTTCCTGTTCTGCCAGATATTTTTCCTCCCATCTTCTGTTACCTTTCATACCTCCTTTTTCTACCCCTCTCTCTCCTTTCACCCACACTGTTGCTGTTGCCCTTGGGCTGACAGCACTAAAAATCATTTAAAAAGTGATACACTCTCAAGTGTTCCTAATGAGAGTGGATGTAGTTGCAGAAATATGTCTGTCTCCATTTCCTCAGTGGACACTGGAAATCCTTGTCTGTTTGAATGGACAGGGGAATACGATAGCTATACTGATAATAACGGTAATGATAGTAGTGCATGCAGTGAATGGTACTGCTTCTCTGTCCTGCAGAGAATGTGGCTGTAGAGTTTGTAATTATGGTGTTATATGTCGAAACAAACATTGAGATTGATGAGAGGCTGTTGTGTCAAAGGGGATATCTCACATACAAGATACAATCTACACTATATTATGCATATCACCATTATATTGATTATATGGACTAACTATGGGAATGGTTTTGATCAAACTTTACTATATACTTTTCAATGATGATCACATACCATGTGTATTTAGGTTAAAGGTTAGGTGAAAAGAAGACATTCCCTTATGTTGATGCCTTTTTTGCAAATCCAATCAGTTTTCCATGTTAATTCAATGTCTTCACATATCATTTTTTGGTTTAAATTATGTGGAAACAACCATTTAGAAGACTAAAATAGATGTATGGTCAAACAGAGCTTTGATATTTAACTCATCACCAAGAGCTTAATAAAGCGTGTCTGTGTTGTTTCTAAATGCTCACCTGGTGATTAAGAAATAATTGCAATTGAGTCTCTGCCTCCAGGCATGTAATGAGTTGGAGGTGTGATGCATGAAGGAAGTTATGACCATGCTTTGTTATGCATAACGGGGCGGTGCGGCGACGGCGGGTAGCGTCAGGTAAACTACCCAGGAATAACTGGGAGTGTGGTTACGGTTCTGGCAGATCCCAACCTGAGCTGTTGAGGACAGAGACAGACACCTTGAGGTTCAGACAGTGCCGGCTGGGCTGTTTCTAAAAACAGACACCCCCACCTCCTTTATTCTCCACAGCAGATGCTAAGTCTTGTCTGTCTTCAGAGGAAGGCAATTATCTGACTCAGAGGGAAAGAAGCTCCAATAAACCAGCGTCAAATCACCCGCTGAGTGACAGACTCATTGACTGACTCATGTGTGGATCGAGAAGAGGAAAGGAGGGAAGCAAAGGGGGAGAGATGGAAGAAGAGAATGAAAAGGTTAGAGGGAAAGAAAGAAAATAGGTGAATTAAGGAGAAACACAAAGCTGTATTGATGAGGAGCAGTCATAAACTTTGTCCATGTCAACTTTCATCAGTTCTTGCCTCTTTCTCTACCTCTTCACCCTGCCTGTCAACCTGCATCCCTCCTCTCTGTCTCTCGCACCCTCTCTATGCATGTCTGTTAGTGTACCTCCCTACCTCTCCCTCTTTTCCTACCAGTCAGTCAGCCTGCCTCTTCTCTTACACAAAGCTGACCTGGTAAAATTCCACACAGCTCACTCACTGACTCGCTCCCCCACTTCTTATGGCTTCGCCCTGTGGCGACAACAATTTGGTACTGTTGAGAACCAGTCACCCACTCACGGGATGTTTTTCCAGCTGCTCACAAACAGGGATACCTCAGTCTAAGTGAGGTCCGCATGGAGGAGGTTTTCTAAGATTCATTACCTGCTAAGGCTTTAAGGCTATGATCTAAACAATGTATGTCATTGTAAAACTGTTCACTCCTGTTGCTGTTAAACCTCATTGAGGAACTTGTGTACAGTAGCTTTGTTTGAGGATGATTCGTACAGATCTGAAAGAGTAATCAAAGATTAAAAACATTTTTCACGAGTCTCATGATTGATATATCAAATGAGGTATCTAATGTAGAATGCTAAGACTTTTCTCTCCTTTCTTTGATGGCCAATAGCACCATCAACACCATTTATTTTGCCTGGAGACACAATGGTCCTTGGTTCACCTAACAGCTATTTGTCAATTTGATGTGATTTGATCCACCAGATGCAACAGGTTGGAAACCACAAGAGGATATCAGTGACTAATAAAGAGACCACAGATAGCCCTCCTGTATAGTCACGGGGCCGGAGGCTTACACATGACATCTGAGAACTCTTTAATATATATGGGGCATGCAAATAAACTGGAATGATACACACATAATATGGGCAGCTTCAGGGATGTGACATAGAATATGGTAGTGCTTTATGGTAGTGCTGCACCTCTCTGACATTCTCCACTTCTGAGAAAGGTCATTTTCATTTCATGTCAACATGAAATTAAAAAGTACTCTTGAAAAACTAATTTTCTACTAGATGTAATGGCAAACAGGTACAAACAAGTCCCCATGTCCTGGGTGTGATTGTGCAAGGAGTCTGTAATTAAGTGTGTTGCATCATTCAGGTCACATAGATGTCCTACAGTAAAAAGAACAGTAGTTCTGCCCATCATTTGTCCATAATGTCCCCAAAGTATGCACAGCTACTGATAACCTCAGCCAACATGCAGTATCAACAATCAGGCATTCAACTTATAGGTGTAATATGCAGAAATGGCACCACCATTTCCTGGTTGCTAAAATTCTAATAATTTGCCTAATTTCAGTTTATGTGACAAAACAAGCAAGAGATAATCATTGTACCATCTAAACCGCTGTGAAATATATTTTCAATAACCACAAATATTATATTTTCAGCTGTTTGAAGTTGGTGTATAAGACCGAAAGTAAAATACGCAAAAACAAAAGGGGAATTTCACCCTAGGGGAATCTGTCCGAGGCATTTCTAGGTCAGTGAGAAAGGCAGGTCTGGGCTTAGTGTGCTGAATGATACACCCTATGACGGCTTCCGGTGTATTGATGGGGGGTGGGGATATGGGGTGCGAGATCTGGAATTAAATGCAATCCTGCTTTGTGGCATTTCCCGAAGGCTCTATGTTGTACTGATCGCACTATACGCACTATACGTTTTGGTGCATGTAGAGTCCCCCATTGTTGTCCTTGTTCGATAGAGCCATTGGACGTCTTTCAGCGATGTTCCTATTAGCGGATGAATTGCTAAATATACAAGCTGACACATTTCTTCCAAGTTCTGAAAGACTACAAGTCAGATGGGGTCCTATCCCTCCTCCAAGGCAGGCTTTTTTGAAAAGGATTTGGACACTAACAACACAATCCTTTGTGGAAAACTGAAAGAACTGACCAGACCACAATGGCTTAAAGTGATTTCTCTCATCAACACAAATTTTACAATGGAGCATTCTTTAAGCTACATGGTGACATTCAACCACACATGTTTCAACCGAAATGTAGCGAAGAGGATTTGAAACAGAGTTGGATTTAGCTATAAACTCAGCTACAGCCGATGGATGCCAGCACCAAGAAGGCAGATGACAAATACGGTGGCTAGCTAAGTTAGTTTTCCTGCAAGCCACCTTTCTAGCTAGCTAACTTTAGTGTATCTACTGAAACCCATATTATTTCTGGCTAACATACAGTGTGTTACAGTGGGGTGAAATTAAATATGTTTTCTCTTTGCTAACTTAGGTAGCTAGCCCTACACTATGCCCTGAATCTATCCTACCACATCCAGAAATCTGCTCCTTTTATTCTCTGTTCCCAAAGCACTAGACGGCCAGTTCTTATAGCCTTTAGCCGTACCCTCATCCTACTCCTCCTTTGTTCCTCTGGTGATGTAGAAGTTAACCTAGGCCTTGTGTGTCCCCAGGCGCTCTAATTTTCCGACTTCTGTAACCGTAAAAGCCTTGGGTTCATGCATGTTAACATCAGAAGCCTCCTCTCTAAGTTTGCTTTATTCACTGCTTTAGCACACTCCTCCAACCCTGATGTCCTAGCCGTGTCTGATTGCTGGCTTAGGGAGGCCACCAAAATGTCTGAGATTTCCATCCCCAATTACAAAATTTTCCATCAAGACAGAACTGCTAAAGGGGGCGGAATTGCAATCTACTGTAGAGATAGCCTGCAGAGTTCTGTCATACTATCCAGGTCTATGCCCAAACAGTTCGAGCTTCTACTTTTAAAGATCCATCTCTCCAGAAATAAGTCCATCACTGTTGCCGTTTGTTATAGACCCCCCTCAGCTCCCAGCTGTGCCCAGGCCACCATATCCCAGGCCACCATATCTGAATTGATTGCCCCCCATTTTCCGTCAGAATACATACTGCTAGGTGACCTAAATTGGGATATGCGTAACATCCCGGCCGTCCTACAATCTAACACAAATTATCAAAGAACCTACATGGTACAACCCCAAATCCGTAAACATGGGCAGCATCATAGATATCATCCTGACCAACTTGCCCTCTAAATACACCTCTGCTGTTTTCAACCAGGATCTCAGCAATCACTGCCTCATTGCCTGCGTTCTTTATGGGTCCACGGTCAAATGACCACCCCTCAAACGCTCCCTAAAACACTTCTGCGAGCAGGCCTTTCTAATCGACCTGGCCCGGGAATCCTGAAAGAATATTGACCTCATCCCGTCAGTATGCCTGGTTGTTCTTTAAAAGTGCTTTCCTCCCCATCTTAAATAAGCATGCCCCTTTCAAAAACTGTAGAACTAAGAACAGATATAGTCCTTGATTCACTCCAGACTTGACTGCCCTTGACCAGCACAAAAACACCCTGTGGCGTACACCCCGCGATATGCAACTTTTCAGGGAAGTCAGGAACCAATACACACAGTCAGATAGGAAAGCAAAGGCCAGCTTTTTCAAAAAGAAATTTGCATCCTGCAGCACTAATTCCAAAACGTTAAGGGACACTGTAAAGTACATGGTGAATAAGAGTACCTCTTCCAAGCAGCCCACTGCACTGAGACTAGGAAACACTGTCACCACTGATAAATCCACGATAATCTAGAATTTCAATAAGCTTTTCTCTACGGCTGGCCATGCTTTCCACCTGGGGAGACCCTCTAGACCCAAACTGTTACAGACCTATATCCATCCTACCCTGCCTTTCTAAAGTCTTCGAAAGCCAAGTGAACAAACAGTTCACTGACTATTTCGAATCCCACTGTACCTTCTCCGCTATGCAATCTGGTTTCCGAGCTGGTCACGGGTGCACCTCAGCCACGCTCAAGGTCCTAAACGATATCATAACCGCCATCGACAAAAAACAGTACTGTGCAGCAGTCTTTATCGACCTGGCCAAGGCTTTCGACTCTGTCAATCACAGTATTCTTATCGGCAGAATCAACAGCCTTGGTTTCTCTAATTACTGCTTCTCCTAGTTCACTCTGTATATATCAATGATGTTGCTCTTGCTGTGGGTGATTCTTTGATCCACCTCTATGCAGACGACACCATTCTGTATACATCTGGCCCTTCTTTGGACATTGCGTTAACACCTCCAAACAAGCTTCAACGCCATACAAAACTCATCCGGTGTCCTCCAACTGCTCTTAAATGCTGGTAAAACGAAATGCTTGCTCTTCAACCGATCGCATCCCGCACCCGTCGGCCCACCTAATTTCACTACTCTGGATGGTTTTGACTTAGAATATGTGGACAGCTAGAAATACCTAGGTGTCTGGCTAGAGTGTAAACTCTCCTTCCAGACTCACATTAAGCATCTCCAATCCAAAGTTAAATCTAGAAACAGTTTCCTAATCTGCAACGAAGCCTCCTTCACTCATGCTGCCAAACTTACCCTCGTAAAACTGACTATCCTACCAATCCTTGATTTCGGTGATGTCATTTACAAATTAGCCTACAACACTCTACTCAAATTGGATGCAGTCTATAACAGTGCCATCCATTTTGTCACCAAAGCCCCATATACTACCCACCACTGCGACCTGTATGCTCTCGTTGGCTGGTCCTCACTATATATTAGTCGCCAAACCCACTGGCTCCAGGTCATCTATAAGTCTTTGCTAGGTATAGCTCCGCCTTATCTAAACTCACTGGTCACCATAGCAACACCCACCAGTAGCACACGATCCAGCAGGTATATTTAATTGGTCATCCCCAAAGCCAACAACAGCATTTCAAAATCACAAAATTATAGGCATGACGTAAGATAGGATTCCAAACAGATGTAAATAACAATTATTGGCTATCCAGCAAGCTAGCTAGAAACAATAATACAACATTTAACTGTGGTATATCTCAAACTGATAAAATGGTTTTACTATAAAGTCTACCCTAATGGTGTTATGCTGGCACAGTTCAACTGTTGTTCAAACTGTGCAAGGGAGTATAATTGATCTTGTTTTGTCTTACATACAATACAGTGTGTTGCCTGGGCTTCCTCCTGGTGTGGATTTTCTAGATGGATTGGACATTAAGGAGGATTTCAAGCAGAAGATGACTCAAGAGGAGCTGAATGGCAGTTTGATCATGACCAAACTCCCTGAACTTACTGTGTTTCTTTGGAATGGCAATTTCACCATGAACACCTCTCCCATAATCTGCTGATCATCATTTCGAATCCCTGAGCCGAATAGGTGAAAAGATCTTCCGATGTGCCCTGGAGCAAGGCACTTAACACTAAATGTTCCTGTAAATCACTCTGGATAAGAGGGTCTGCTAAGTGACTATGATTGTCAAAGCTACATCAAAAAACATGTCAAAGCTACAGATTGTTTCACCAGATAATGTGATTTAACCCACGTTTTTGGTATGCGTTACTGGGAGGAACAGGATAGGTACTGTCTGTCTCTTAAAATATCCGCGTCTAGTTTGAATTTTGAAAATGCACAGTTATTAAAATAAACACCTGTTTTGCTCCATGAAGTAATCCAACAATGTGTACACCGCCATCTTGTCTATTTGAGGTGTCTGTCATCATGACATATTACACTTTGTGGTGGACATCAAATGAGAGAAGACTTTAAATAGATACGATGGCAGCGTACACTTTTGATTACTTAATGGAGCAAAAAGTATTTATTTTAATAACGGAGCATATTCTAAATTCGAACAGACCCCGGCAAATGAATACGGACATTTTGAGATTCCTGTTTCCACAAATCGAGGACTAAGACCGTACCTATCCTGTAACTCACAGTAATTGACCATTCAAAACTTCTCTATTTTACAAGTGAAATGAAAATGCTCTAGGTTGAACGAGCAGTATGGCTGGTGGCATTGTCATGCTGGACGGTCATGTCCGGATGAGCCTGCAGGAAGGGTACCACATGAGGGAGGAGGATGTCTACACTGTAACATACAGCGTTGAGATGACAACAAGTTCAGTCCGATGATGCTGTGACATACCGCCCCAGACCATGATGGACCCCCCACCTCCAAATCGATCCTGCTCCAAAGTACAGGCCTCAGTGTAACGCTCATTCCTTCATCGATAAATGCGAATCCGACCATCACCCCTGGTGAGATAAAACCGCGACTTGTCAGAGAACAGCACTTTTGCCAGTCCTGTCTGGTCCAGCGACGGTGGATTTGTGCCCATAGGCGACGTTGTTGCCGGTGATGTCTGGTGAGGACCTGCCTTTACAACAGTCCACAGTCCAGTCTCTCTCAGCCTATTGTGGACAGTCTAAGCACTGATGGAGGGATTGTGCATTCCTGATGTAACTCGGGCAGTTGTTGTTGCCATCCTGTACCTGTCCCGCAGGTGTGCTGTTCGGAATTACCGATCTGGTGCAGATGTTGTACACGTGGTCTGCCACCGTGAGGACGGCTGTCCGCCCTGTCTCCCTGTAGCGCTGTCTTAGGCATCTCACAGTACTGACCTTGCAATTTATTGCCCTGGCCACATCTGTAGTCCTCATGCCTCCTTGCAGCATGCCTAAGGCATATTCACGTAGTTGACAGGGACCCTGGGCATTTTCTTTTGGCGTTTTTCAAAGTCAGTAGAAAGGCCTCTAAGTTTTCATAACTGTGACCTTAATTCCCTGTAAGCTGTTAGTGTCTTAACGACCGTTCCACAGGTGCATGTTCATTAATTGTTTATAGTTCATTGAACAAGCATGGGAAACAGTGTTTAAACCCTTTACAATGAAGATCTGTGAAGTTATTTGAATTTTTACGAATTATCTTTGAAAGACGGGGTCCTGAAAAAGGGAAGCTTCTTTTTTTGCTGAGTTTATACTTATATAAGGTTTAACTGGTACAGGGCTACCTTCAGACAAGTCTTGTGAGGCTTGTGTGGGTGTCCTAGAGCAAAACAACCGACATGTACGTGAGAGTCTCACCTTTCAATAGAGGGATCATATTAGTGTGTAGCCCAAACTTTTCGGATGCTACAGACAGAAGTTGGCAGATCTGCGATACCGACTTCTGATGAGGCCTGTGATACTTGAACACCATTGTATTCATGAGAGTCCTATCTTTCCATAGAGTGGTCATATTAGTTTGGAGGCCAAACCGTTCGGACTCTACCGACATTTCGTGAGAAGACAGATTTTGGGGATATCTCATGGCATGACAAACACTGCTGTAGCTTGGCAACCTTCTACCGCAGATACCCATGCAAAACAACAGATGGATTTTGATGGGGATTGTTTAATTATACTAATTAGGGTCTCGGACATTGACTCTAGTTTTTCTTTTAACACCAACACTGGGGTCACGCACACGTGTCACACACATATACCTGATTTGAATGCAAACAGTTTTGTGAGGTAAGCGTCAAGGGCAACCTCTCCCTAACCGGCAGGTTAGCCACTATAGTGCAAACAGGACTTGTCCTAGGTAGTGGAGATGATGTAACACTTTCAGGCAAAGTGGATTTTAAGAATTTGGTTAATTTGTATGGTTACAGCTTAGCATCAAGTTAAAACAACAAGCTGTCCCCGTATATTTCCAACTCTATGTAAGAGTGCATGCAAGGGTATGCATTCATGTAGTACTAAATTAAAAGTATATTTAGCTTCATGAATTTGCATATGAGAAGTGCAAGTATGTGCAAATTCATATACACTTACTGCAGCTATACAGTATAAAATATGATAAATATACAAACTCCAACACACACACACAAATAATTTAAAGGCAAAAGAACAGGTTGAACCAACGAAGAAGAGTGTGGCAGGAAGCAAGGATGTTAACCCTTTGAGGCAGGGTAAAATGCAGTGTTTAAGCCGAAGGGAAAATTTTGGCAGTTTTGCTTTTTTGTCAAGGACAGGCTGGTCTATACTGCTGGGCTGGTTTGATGTACTGTTGTTGATGTAGTCAGTAGATGTGAGCAGTGTAATGTTAACTGCATGGTGTATACTACTCTAGAGCACAGCTGGGTTGGTGTTACATGGCCTCCCTGCCTTGGCACAGCAGGATCCCCTCTTTCTGACACTTTCCCCATGCAATGTTAGGCACTGGAGCTGATCAAGACAGATGGCCTCGTGTCCAGTAGCACATTTGAGTATTCTGCTGCCTAGCTAGGCTGGGCTGGCTGGCTGTCCTCTGCTGTGCTCTGCTCTGCCTTGTTAATAATTTGTTAGGCCCTATGGGGTATGAGGCCAGCATGTTGACAATGGGCACACTGTTTCTCTGGCCAACGAAGGAGATTAGGCTGATCCGGCCATTCTGCGGCCAGGGGGTGAGTGTGGGGGGAACGAGGGGGGAGGGCACTAAGCCTGTTCCTGTCTCAGCTTACAGACAAGTAAACGGCACAGTCACAGTGTTTTGTAACACTCAAAGCCTTAGCAGAGCACTATGCCATAGTATCTTTAGGCTAGCTATGTAAACACTGGTATGAACACACACATACTAGTAGCACACTAACGTGTAAGGACACTTCATTTAAGTGAATACCAACTAAATCAATTACTGATAAGAGTGTACCCATTCCTCAATGTGTATTTTCTATGTACAATAATGTCTTCTCAGTAGCATTTGAATAGTTGCAAATTCCAAAAAGCTCTATCAATTTTTTAAAGAAATGTTAGTAAATTTGATTTGATTGATTTGATTGTAAATTTGATTTTATATTTAAATAAATGGTGAAAGATTGGTGTGTTGTTTCACTATCTAATCATAGCATGGGGTTGTTTAAAATCTAATATATATGTACATTTACATTACATTTAAGTCATTTAGCAGACGCTCTTATCCAGAGCGACTTACAAATTGGTGCATTCACCTTATGACATCCAGTGGAACAACCACTTTACAATAGTGCATCTAAATATTTTAAGGGGGGGGAGGGAGGGTGAGAAGGATTACTTTATCCTATCCTAGGTATTCCTTAAAGAGGTGGGGTTTCAGGTGTCTCCGGAAGGTGGTGATTGACTCCGCTGTCCTGGCGTCGTGAGGGAGTTTGTTCCACCATTGGGGAGCCAGAGCAGCGAACAGTTTTGACTGAGCTGAGCGGGAACTGTACTTCCTCAGTGGTAGGGAGGCGAGCAGGCCAGAGGTGGATGAACGCAGTGCCCTTATTTGGGTGTAGGGCCTGATCAGAGCCTGGAGGTACTGAGGTGCCGTTCCCCTCACAGCTCCGTAGGCAAGCACCATGGTCTTGTAGCGGATGCGAGCTTCAACTGGAAGCCAGTGGAGAGAGCGGAGGAGCGGGGTGACGTGAGAGAACTTGGGAAGGTTGAACACTAGACGGGCTGCAGCGTTCTGGATGAGTTGTAGGGGTTTAATGGCACAGGCAGGGAGCCCAGCCAACAGCGAGTTGCAGTAATCCAGACGGGAGATGACAAGTGCCTGGATTAGGACCTGCGCCGCTTCCTGTGTGAGGCAGGGTCGTACTCTGCGGATGTTGTAGAGCATGAACCTACAGGAACGGGCCACCGCCTTGATGTTAGTTGAGAACGACAGTTTGTTGTCCAGGATCACGCCAAGGTTCTTAGCGCTCTGGGAGGAGGACACAATGGAGTTGTCAACCGTGATGGCGAGATCATGGAACGGGCAGTCCTTCCCCGGGAGGAAGAGCAGCTCCGTCTTGCCGAAGTTCAGCTTGAGGTGGTGATCCGTCATCCACACTGATATGTCTGCCAGACATGCAGAGATGCGATTCGCCACCTGGTCATCAGAAGGGGGAAAGGAGAAGATTAATTGTGTGTCGTCTGCATAGCAATGATAGGAGAGACCATGTGAGGTTATGACAGAGCCATATGTGCTTCACTCTCAGAGAAATAAGTAGTACTCTTGTGTTTTCCCAGTCAAATGCAACAAATAACTAAATGTTTGATAAAGAACTGTACAAAAGATACATTTGTGACATCAATATTTATTAAATGTTTTTACAAATCTGAGAACTAATATTTTACACACACGTGAAGGTACCCATGAGCAATCATTTCGAATGAAAAAACACATGTGAGAAATTGGTGGATATAGTGTTTAGGAAATAAACTCTTTATCTGTAAAACATGTCTGCAATAAACCAATAGCCACAGTCCTCTTATGCAGGTAATAAAGTTGACCATTGGAAAACAACAGACTAATCAAAACATGTTTTCGTTTGGAGAACCATTGTTCAGAACAACTAGAGCAACCAGTGAGGAGAAACAACCATAGATTCCCAGTAGGCAGGTTCAATCACCTCTGTTATCAACTGTTCAAATAGCCTGCATATCCACTGTGTACCGACTACCCACACAGACAGCGACCCTGGGAAGTCCCGTCAACCTCCACCTACACACCACCACCACATGGACTCTGATTCTCTTACCACATCAGGGCTCTGGCCCGTAAGAATAAGAACAATATCATATCATCTGTGAAAATGAAAAATACTGTCCACATCAAAACATGTTACAGGCAATTCTCCCTACATAAAGAGTTCTTCTGTTTTTCTGTGGACGGTCAGTGTGTTGTAACCCACATCTGACACCTAGTGTTAAAACTGCATGCTGTGTTGTGTTAAAATACACTGTATATACAAAATAATGTGGACACCCCTTCAAATGAGTTGATTCAGCTATTTCAGCCACACCCATTGCTGACAGGTGTATAATATCGAGCACACAGCCATGCAATCTCCATTGACAAACATTGGCAGTAGAATGGCCCGTACTGAAGAGCTCAGTGATTTTCAATGTGACACCGTCATAGGATGCCACCTTTCCAACAAGTCAGTTCGTCAAAATTCTGTCCTGCTAGAGTTGCCCTGGTCAACTGTAAGAGCTGAAGGGGAACCATCTCGGAGCAACAATGCCTCAGCTGCGAAGTGGTAGGCCACACAAGCACACAGAACGGTACAGCCAAAATCTGAAGCGCGTAGCGCGTAAATCGTCTGTCCTCTGTTGCAACTTTCACTACCAAGTTCCAAACTGCCTCTGGAAGCAACGTCAGGCCAAATAACTTTTTGTCAGGAGCTTCATGAAATGGGTTTCCATGCGCAATGCCATGTGTGGTGTAAAGCTCTCTGCCATTTGAATCTGGAACATTGGAAATGCGCTCTCTGGAGTCCAATGAACGACTCTAGGTTTGGCGGATGCCAGGAGAATGCTACCTGTCCAAATGCATAGTGCCAACTGTAAAGTTTGATGTAGGAGGAATAATGGTCTGGGGTGTTTTTTATGGTTCGTGCTAAGCCCCTTAGTTCCAATGAAGGGAAATATTAACACTACAGCATACAATGACATTCTCAACGATTATGTGCTTCCAACTTGTGGCAACAGTTTGGGAAAGGCCCTTTCCTGTTTCAGCATGACAATGACCCCGTGCACAAAGCGAGGTCCATACAGAAATGGTTTGTCAAAATCTGTGTAGAAGAACTTGACAGACCTGCACAGAGCCCTGACCTCAACCCCATCGAACACTTTTGGAATTAATTGGAATGGCGACTACCAGCAAGGCCTAATCACCCAACACTAGTGCCCGACCTCACTAATGCTCTTATGGCTGAATGGAAGCAAGTCCCCGCCTTCCCAGAAGAGTCGAAGCTGTTATAGCATCAAAGGGTGGACCAACTCCACATTAATGCCCATGATTTTGGAATGAGATGTTCAACGAGATGTGTCTGTGTATGTGTTTGCGCACGCACACGTGTGTATGTATGTGTCCTGGTGCCTTAGCACAAGAATGTTTTAGGAAGGCTGGAGGTGGACTCATGGCTTAAGCTACTGAAGAACCAAACAAAAACATCCATTCACAAAGTGTTTATCTGAGTCTACTGCCCAAACAATGTCTTGTTGTAACAAAGGAACACTGTGCACAGAAGCACACACATAAAACCCACCTCATAGGAGTGAACACAAGCAAACATCCCAAAATATATACAGTGCATTTGGAAAGTATTCAGACCCCTTGACTTTAACCACATTTTGTTACTGTACAGACTTATTCTAAAAGGGGTTAAAATCCTCATCAATCTACATACAATACCCCATAATGACAAAGAAAAACAGGTTTTTAGGAATTTTTGCAAATGTAAAAAACAACTGAAATATCACATTTCCATAGGTATTCAGACCCTTTACTCAGAGTTGAAGCACATTTGGCAGCGATTACAGCCTCGAGCCTTCTTGGGTATGACGCTACAAGCTTGGCACACCTGTATCTGGGGAGTTTCTCCCATTCTTCTCTGCAGATCCTCTCAAGCTCTGTCAGGTTGGATGGCGAGCATTGCTGCACAGCTATTTTCAGGACTCCCCAGAGATGCTTGATCGGGTTCAAGTCCGGGCTGTGGCTGGGCCACTTGAGGACATTCAGAGACTTGTCCCGAAGACACTCCTGTGTTATCTTGGCTGTGTACTTAGGATTGTTGTCCTGTTGGAAGGTGAACCATCACCCCAGTCTGAGGTCCTGAGCGCTCTGGAGCAGGTTTTCAGCAAGGATCTCTCAGTACTTTCCGCCGTTCATCTTTCCCTCGATCCTGACTAGTCTCCGAGACCCTGTCGCTGAAAAACATCCCCACAGCATGATGCTGCCAACCCCATGCTTCATCGTAGGGAAGGGGCCTGGTTTCCTCCAGACGCAATGCTTGGCATTCAGGCCAAGGACTTGGTGTTTTGGTTTCATCAGCCCAGAGAATCTTGTTTCTCATTGGCGGAAAGTCCTTTAGGTGGTTTTTGGCAAACTCCAAGCGGGCTGTCACGTGCCTTTTACTGAGGAGTGGCTTCTGTCTGGCCACTCTACCACAAAGGCCAGATTGGGCGAGTGCTGCAGAGATGGTTGTCCTTCTGTAAGGTTCTCCCATCTCCACAGAGGAACTCTGGAGTTCTGTCTGAGTGACTATCGGGTTCTTGGTCACCTCGCTGGTCAAGGCCCTTCTCCGATTGTTCCATTTGAGGAAGAGTCTTGGTGGTTCCAAACTTCTTCCATTTAAGAATGATGGAGGCTACTAGATTCTTGGGGACCTTTAATGCTTCAGAAATGTTTTGGTACCCTTCCCCAGATCTGTACAATGACACAATCCTGTCTCTGAGCTCTACAGACAATTCATTCAACCTCATGGCTTGGTTTTTGCTGTGACATTCACTATCAACTGTGGGACCTTCCTATAGAAAGGTATGTGCCTTTACAAATCATGTCCAATCAATTGAAGTTGTAGAATCATCTCATGGATGACCAATGGAAACATGATACACCTGAGTTCAATTTGGAGTCTCATAGCAATACTTATGTTAATATGGTTTTTTGTTATATATTTGCAAAAATGTCTACAAAGCCGTTTTCTCTTTGTCATTATGTGATGAGGGAAAACATGTATTTAATCAATTTTAGTATAAGGCTGTAACATAATAAAATGTGGAAAAAGTGAAGGCGTCTGAATACTTTCCGAATGCACTGTATATGAACAGTTAGTTAGTTAGTTTGCTTTATATCACAAACTGATTATAAAAATGAAATAGTAGCATGGTGTAAAAAATAAATAAAACGTGGGTGGAAAGTAGACGCACTTGTGTTTCATCACAAGCATTGGTATGTGTGTACTCACGTCAAGATCTCGGACAAGATAGAAGACTACAGTACCTGTCTTAACTAGGGTCCAAATACACCTATACACTGTCTGTCAGACAGATCCTCTGTCACCCAATTAAAGAGCTGTGAGTAAGTACATTTAAGTTCAGCCCTATTATATACAGTACAAAGGTGTAGTGATCATACTGAGTAACACCTTTTGAAAAGAGCGTGTTAAGGTTAAAAGTGTTTGTTTCATGCAAAATACCTGGAAGAACCTGGAAATGTGATGTTCTATCTCGATGCAAATGGACCAAAATTTGGCATGCAAAGGTTAATGCAAAATACTGTTGAGTATCCGGGCTGAATACAAATATGAAAACATCCGATGAGAGAGAAAATATAATACATCTCAACTCTCAAACTGCAGCTCCAGCTTAACTTTAAGATTCAAATGGTAGAAGTGGATATAGAATGCTAATATAGATTTTGGCAAATGTTTAACAGCTTGTACTAACGGAGTGCTATCGGCAGCAGAAAAGGACAAGAGAGAGACAAATTGGCTTCTGTTGATTAGCCACCTGACACCTGATTTTCCTAAATATTATATGCCTATGAAATGGAGACACCACAGGAACTCATCAAAAACACACAAGGCCACCTTTCAAGTTTTACTGTCTTATACCCTGGGGCGGCAGCCTAGTGGTTAGAGCGTTGGACTAGTAACCGGAAGGTTGCAAGTTCAAACCCCCCAGCTGACAAGGTACAAATCTGTTCTGCCCCTGAACAGGCAGTTAACCCACTGTTCCTAGGCTGTCATTGAAAATAAGAATTGGTTCTTAACTGACTTACCTGTGCATATCAGGCATGTGGTATTAAAGCGCTCGTCTCGTCTAACCTCCCGTAACCACGTGCAATACTGACAAGGCCTAATCAGCCAACCACAAGCAAATGTCAGGAAAATACTCTGGAAGTGTCTGACATGTCGCCTGGTAATTTCCATATGTTGGTGCCTTGTTTCAAACATCTTTGGGCGTACCACAAATGTAAATGCACCTCCGGCGGTGTCATGTTGAAAGCAACAGCACACCTCTGGTGAGACTTGTACAGGGCAGCCTGATCCGAAGTACTTTATTCACTACCCATCAAAACACAGGCGACACAGGAGGTACAGCATCGACTCGCTGGGCTGTGAACGTACAGGTGAGTTTCTCTTTTTCTTTCCCTCTGACCCTCTCTCTTTCTCTCATTGCATCTTTCTACACTGGCATTCGCCGATGCCTGCTTTAAGTTCTCTCTGATGTTTGCCATGACCCCTAGCCTGCCTCTACCTGCCCTCAGCAGCATGGCGGTGCCATTAAGACTGCTGGTTCTATGCTGGGTGTTAGGAGCAGGGCGTAGTCAGAGCTCTCCACCATGGTTCCAGAACATCACTACCAACCTGTTTAACTCTTCTGGAGACATCCTCCTCGGGGGGCTCTTCCCCATCAACGAGCTCACCAGCAACCTGAGCCACAGAGTGAAGCCGGACAACATTAGCTGTGACAGGTTCAGTAACTCAAGATCCTTTTTGCTGAATATGATTTTTGCCCTATGTCAAGTGTCTTTATACTGTAATCATATTAGCCGATTCTGCATATCTCATTCGAATTAGTGCTTGCTTCTCATTCGTTTAAATGATTAGAATTATTGAATTATAGCACAGCAGTAACAACCCCTCCCTGTCTGTGCTTCGCCTGGCAGGATTAATGAGCATGGGCTAGGTATGGCCCTGGTGATGAAGTACACAGTGGATGAGATCAACGCCAACTCCACCCTACTCCCTGGCATCAGGCTGGGCTATGAGATCTTCGACACCTGCAAGCAGTCTGCCGTCATCGTGAAGCCCACACTCCTCTTCCTCACTGAGGACTCCACCCGAGAGCTGGCCGTCATGTGTAACTACACAGACTATGTGACCCGTGTGGCGGCTGTCATCGGCCCATCCACCTCAGAGATGGTCTCAGTCATAGGAAAACTATTGGGATTCTTCCTCATACCACAGGTTAGTATGGTCACATGATGGAATTCTATATTTCAATGCAAACAACGTCATCCTCATATAATGTGATGCAAAATGAGGATTTCCGATTTGTCCATTGTTTGACAATCCCTCGAATATGATTTTGATTGAACTGGGTGCTGTGGTGGAACACAGATGGTAATTATGATTTTGATTGAACTGGGTGCTGTGGTGGAACACAGATGGTAATTATGATTTTGATTGAACTGGGTGCTGTGGTGGAACACAGATGGTAATTATGATTTTGATTGAACTGGGTGCTGTGGTGGAACACAGATGGTGGAATATGATTTTGATTGAACTGGGTGCTGTGGTGGAACACAGATGGTGGAATATGATTTTGATTGAACTGGGTGCTGTGGTGGAACACAGATGGTGGAATATGATTTTGATTGAACTGGGTGCTGTGGTGGAACACAGATGGTGGAATATGATTTTGATTGAACTGGGTGCTATGGTGGAACACAGATGGTGGAATATGATTTTGATTGAACTGGGTGCTGTGGTGGAACACAGATGGTAATGTGAGATCCAACTGCAGTGGAGACATAATTGCTTTTTGTATCTACCGTTGCTACTTATGTCTCCTTACCATCATCCCTCTGTCCTCTGTAGATCAGCTACCTCGCAACTAGTGACATGTTCAGTGACAAGAGTATGTACCCATCGTTCCTGCGCACCGTGCCCAGTGACAAGAGGCAGGTGGAGGCCATGGTGTATCTGCTGAACAGGTTCCAGTGGAACTGGGTGGCCGTGGTGGGCAGTGAGGATGAGTACGGACGCCAGGGCCAGCGCCAGTTCTCCACCCTGGCAGCAAGGAGCTCCATCTGTGTGGGCTACGAGGGGTTAATCCCTTTGTACCGTGACCCACAGCCAGTGGTCAGAGAGATCCTGGACCACATCGCAGAGGCCAAGGTGGGAGTGGTGGTGGTCTTTTCCCTCTCCCAGCCTGCCAGAGCCTTCTTCACTGAGGTCAGTGAGATAGCAAGCCACATAAGAGTTCTGGAGACTGACAAAATTGTAAAACAAAATCTCACAAGCTTTTCAAAAAGCTTTATGCAGCCATTGGTTTGACTGTTTTTAAAGTACATTAATGCAACTCATTTACAGTATCTAAATTCAGATTATAACATTTGTCTGTAAGTAGCAACGTGCATGTGCTATAATTCAGTCAATATCTGATAGATTATAACAAATGTGAAAAGTTTGGGGTTTCTTAATCAATTTTCCAACTATTTAATTTATTACAATAGTTTTATAAACATTTTAACAATTTCAATGACTATTGCTACAATACCAACATGCTGTTTGTGATCAGGTGATCAGGAGGAATCTGACAGGTGTGTGGGTGGCCAGCGATGCGTGGGCCCTGCACAGAGACGTATCAACTCTCCCAAACATCCACACTGTGGGCACTATCATTGCCTTCGCAGTCCAGAGCCAGACCCTGGCCCTGCTCACACCCTACACCAGTGAACTCTTCTCCAGGATCAGAGAGGAGAGGGCCAGGCAGCCCTCACCAGATACAGAGTCAACCCGTGGTATGAACCAGTGCCCAGACTGCTGGAACCTGTCCCCAGACAACGTACGTCTAGTGACAGAGCCCATACTGCTGAGGTCAGCTTTCAGTGTCTATGCTGCCATCTACAGCGTTGCACACGCACTGCACAATCTGCTCGGGTGCAATGCCAATAGTTGCCAGAGGGGCGCTAAAATCAAAGTCTATCCCTGGCAGGTACATTCTCCCTCAGAGTTACTTTTTTTTCTCCAGATAATGATTATGTGAGACTGTTCAAGGATACTTTTACAAATGTCATGAACAACACTCTCCCCTGCAGCTGTTGGAGGTGCTGAAGAAGGTAAACTTCAGTCTAAATGGAAGTCATTTTGAGTTTGACAGTAATGGAAACCCAAACATTGGCTACAACATACTCCAGTGGGTCTGGAGAAACAACAGTCTGAGTTTCAAAGATGTCGGCACATTCTATAAGAACCTGTCAATTAACAACACCCTCATCCAATGGCATACAGGCAGTACTAAGGTAATCTCCGCCCCATCTCCTCGTCAAACATAATGTTGGATTTGATTGGCCTTTCACATTTTTACCTCTGGGAGTAAGCCTTTTTAATGTGCCAGCTATGCTCCACAAAGTGGTAACTTTTCTAAGTTCCTTCAGGTAGAGTAGATTGCATTTTCCTTTTATGCACCAAACTCAATTTTCACCACTATTGGTTATAGCTGCTCAAATGTTTGACATAAAAAAGTATTCATTTAAGTGTGTTTACCACAGGAGGTTGGTGGCACCTTAATTGGGGAGGAAAGGGTCGTGGTAATGGCTGGAGCGGAATTTGTGGAATTGTATAAAAAAACAACAACATGGTTTTTGTGTGTTTGATGCCATTCCATTCGCTCTGTTCCGGCAGTTATTATGAGCCGTCCTCCCTTCAGCAGCCTCCTGTGGTGTTGACCACCACATCCTCTCTGACCCCACCTCTGCTGCAGGCCCCTGAGTCTACCTGTTCCTCTGAGTGTGGCCCTGGCCAGGTGCGCAGATTGAAAGGCTTCCATTCCTGCTGCTATGACTGTATTGACTGTTTACCGGGCACCTTCCAGAATGGCACATGTGGGTGATTCACACTCACAGCAATGACATCCATCAATTCAGAGGCCATCACTCTTGTGATTTGGTTTTGTAGATTTATTTGATATTTTCCTTGAGCAACATGCTGAAACTAACAGATGAACAGACTAACAGCTTTACACCTTTGTCACACACTGCCAACATTGTGTTTAAAAAATGCCCAATAAATTGACAAAATTGAAAGATGTGAGTGGTGGTCTTATAAGACTTTCTACTCTTATCTGGTTCTATCATTCTATTATTCTAACCACGTCTCTGCTCCCTCTCTGTCTCCAAGTGGACATCCAGTGTACCCAGTGTCTAGATGGCCAGTGGTCCCTGGTACGTAGCACCAACTGCACCGAGCCAACCTTTGACTTCCTGACCTGGAGCCAGCCTGAGTCTCTGGGGTTGCTGCTGGCCATGCTGGTGCTGCTGGTCTGTCAGGGGGCTGTAGGGGTCCTTCTCCTGCAGCACCGGGGGTCTCCACTGGTGAGAGCCTCCGGGGGGGCCCTGGGTGGTGTGACCCTCCTCAGCCTGATGGGGGGCTGTGCCTGCCTGCTGCTGTTCCTGGGCCAGCCGGGGGAGCTGGTGTGTCGTCTGCAGCTGCCCCTCAGCTCTCTTTTCCAAACGGTCACCCTGTCCACCATCCTAGCCATCTCACTGCAGGTAAGGCCTAGACCTGTGGAACACAAAACAGACATGAATCATGGAGATATTATATAGCTAAATAGGTTTTCTTTGATAAAAAAATCCAACAGTTCAGGAGACATTTGGATGAATATGAGCGAGGAAGACGCAGAGTATCATGAATCCTGGAGTAGCTCATTCTCTGTCCTCCCTCAGATTGTGTACGTGACAGAATTCCCTGGCAAGGCTCCTTTTCAGCTGGATACACTGAGAGGCCCTGGAGGCTGTCTGCTAGTATTGGCCTGCTGTGGAGTGCAGGCAGGGATCTGTGGGTACTATGTCCAGGAAGGGCCCTCTCTATCCCAGTACCTGGCCAAGATGAAGGTGACCTTTGTGAGGAAGTTCCTGCGATGCCCTGTGGAACCCATTTTAGGTCTGGGCCTGATGCAGAGCTTCAATGGCCTCCTCGCCCTCACATCCTTCATGTGCACCTTCATGTCTGTGAAGAGCGTTCGAGAGTACAACCTGGCCAGAGATATCACCTTCTCCACCCTGACCTACTGCATGGTTTGGGTGGTCTTCATCCCCATCTACACCGGTCTGAATGACAAAGACCGCTCCATCGTTCATGTGTCTGTCAGTTTTCTCAGTAACATGGGGCTGATGGTGGCCTACTATCTGCCAAAATGTCACCTGCTGCTGAAGAAACCTGAGCTCAACACAGAAGAGCACTTTCGTACCTTCCTCGAGGAGGCTGAAGCAACTCCTCAGGAGGAGCATGACCAGGGATCTGCAGAGGAAGAACAGGGATCTGCAGGGAAGGGACAGGGATCAGGGCAGGGATCAGGGAAGGGACAGGGATCAGGGAAGGGACAGGGATCAGGGAAGGGACAGGGATCAGGGGAGGGACAGGGATCAGGGGAGGGACAGGGATCAGGGAAGGGACAGGGATCAGGATAGGGACAGGGATCAGGGGAGGGACAGGGATCAGGGGAGGGACAGGGATCAGGGGAGGGACAGGGATCAGGGAAGGGACAGGGATCAGGGGAGGGACAGGGATCAGGGAAGGGATCAGGGAAGGGACAGGGATCAGGGGAGGGGCAGGGATCAGGGGAGGGGCAGGGATCAGGGGAGGGGCAGGAATCAGGGGAGGGGCAGGGATCAAGGAAGGGCCAGGGATAACGAAGGGACAAGACTTGGGATAGTGACCTTTATTCAGTTTAATGTTTAAATAATGTATTCAATTTAGTTTATAATGCATTGTTTCACAATTTTTGCAGAGACATATAACTGCAATCATTCAATCAAACTAGTCTACATGCACATTAAATTTATAACAAAGACTTGACAATTGAGGAAGTGTGTGACTAAGTTCAACCAGATGTGCTAAAAGGTGCAGCATGCTTCACTTGCCTGCTACGATCTGTGGTGTAGTTTGCTAGATCACCACCAGGGGACGCAATCATACAATTTACAAGCCGTTTACAGACTGAAAAAGCCATTAGGTAAAACTATCTGTCAGTGTGGCTTTTATTGAATAGTATGTAGGCCTAATATATTTTACAGTAAAACAACATCCGATTCCATTATAATGGGTTGGCGTGATTGTCTTATTCGTGAAAATACACAATATGCAGCAAAGGCATACTAGGCTAAGTCACAATAATTCTTGCTATAGGCTACTAAAACAATGTTATGCTCATAGACCAATGTGTAGCCTATAGGTATTGTACTACGCATAGGCCTAGAGCACTGTGATGAACGAATTGCGTAGAGAATCAATTGAGTGATGTAGTATTTATGTATATGTAAATCTCAGTGAATTTGAACTAGGCAACAGATAATTGAAAGCCCACTAAATTGTTCTGATTAGCCTGCCGTTGGCCTCCGGCATGTTTTGACGTTTTCTTCGTCTATTTCAACCTGTGAGTGTGACGATGTAAACGGTAAAATACGGAACCATCACACGTTTCCTAGTCTACTGATTAAATTAAACGACAAAACCAAATTCGTCAACCATAAATGACAACACAAAGCGTTTTATTATTTTTACTCCAAGTTCTGCAATGTCATGAGCTCACCTTGACGATTTCTGCCGTTGAAAGGCAGGTGCAATGACTCTATGCGCTCATAGTCCAGTAGGCATACGTATGGTTTGGTGAAGCTAAAAACGGTTACATCCTCTGGTTATTAACTGGGATAGGTCACCCCTGTGACCAACTCCACACATGACATTGATGTGGAAGCTGCGTAAAGCTGAAAGCCCGTGCCCTCGAACATAACCAGCTCTTGATAATCCGTCCATTAATATACAGTGTCATAGGCCTAACGTGCACAGTAATATCTAACGGTGTTAATGCATGATAAAGATTCACTCAATGAATCCGATTTCGTGAGCAATTTCGAATAATAAGCACTTGAAATTATTCATATTAAGAAGAAACCTTTCTATTGCTTTGGGGGAAAAAAGAAACTTACATTGAGTCCAGTGCCTAAATTAACATCTGCATAATTGAACGAAATTCATTTCAATAGTGATAATATGATCATTTAAACATGAAGCACAACATGGAGTGGTTTGTACAAAATAATTCGCCTATAGGCATTGGAAAACTTTAATCCCTTATAGTAAGAATTATAAAAACACTATGTTGGTCTATAGCCTACTCTTGATGAAAGCATCCCCTAATTTCGAAATTGAGTTTTGGAATGAAGATGAACACACTATTTACCACATGGTTGCTGGTATGACTGTATGATGAAGTCTGGTATTGTGCTGAGCCATATATTGTTACCCAAACAAGACATAAGACAAAAGGAAAATCTTCACATAGTCCGTATGTTCTATTCTTCTGGCCGCTGATTACGTCGCGTGATAAAAGTTGTTTCTTACTATAAACTAATGTGGGAATAAGAGAGCTCTAATGAAGCGGTTAGGGATAAAGCATCATTTGCTCTGATGCGGTCCCTATCGCCCGGAACACTAAAGGCTTGGTTTCATTGGGCAAACAACCAGCATCAAACGTGTTTATCAAGTCCGGTGGCGGCAAGAACCACCATCCACTGAACTGGAGCAGCAGCGGGAGAGGTGCGACCATAGAAATGCCCTCTCTTCCTCTGTGCCTTTTGCGTGTTTAATTAAAGCTTGTTACTGTTTTTAATTTGATTAATAATCCTCCAAACTAAAGGCGACCTTTGTCTGGGCAGAATGTATGGCCATTATCATTGCAATTATTTAATCAAGAGCTGCAGCTAATAGTTTAAAAAACAAACGTTTTAAACGGACAAGAACGAGACGCTAAACTGGAACATTTGCCAAAATGTAGTATTTTATTATGTCGCATTATAGCCAGACAACTATTGTTAATGTGAGCGCAAAGACTGCGTAAGTTTCTTGACCACCACAAGATGACACAGGCATGGAGGATATCAGCCGAATGATTTCTTCAGATAGACCCATATCGACTTTAAACGTTTCATCAGCTATTTCAAATTACACTGCACTTCAAGATTATTATTTACACTGAACAAAAATATAAACACAACATGTAACAGGTGTGGCATATCAAAAATGTGAGGTTTTGTCACACTTGGCAGAGTTCCTCTGTTCCGTGTCTGTGTTCTTTTGCCCATCTTAATCTTTTATTTTTATTTGCAAGTCTGATAACTTTGCAACTCTGCCTAGAAGGCCAGCATCCCAGAGTCGCCCCTTCACTGTTGACGTTGAGACTGGTGTTTGTGGGTACTTTAATGAAGCTGCCAGTTGAGGACTTGTGAAGCATCTGTTTCTCAAACTAGACACTAATGTACTTGTCCTCTTGCTCAGTTGTGCACCGGGGCCTCACACTCCTCTTTCTATTCTGGTTAGAGCCAGTTTGCGCTGTTCTGTAAAGGGATTAGTACACATCTTTGTATGAGATCTTCAGTTTCTTGGGAATGTCTCGCATGGATTAGCCTTCATTTCTCAGAACAAGAATAGACTGACAAATTTTCGAAGAAAGTTATTTGTTGCTGGCCATTTTGAGCCTGTAATCGAACCCACAAATGCTGATGCTCCATATACTCCACTAGTCTAAAGGAGGACAGTTTTATTTCTTCTTTGATCAGGACAGCAGTTTTCAGCTGTGCTAACAATTGCAAAAGGGATTTCTAATGATCTATTATCCTTTATAAATGATAAACTTGGATTAGATAACACAACGTGCCGTTGGAACACAGGAGTGATGGTTGCTGATAATGGGGCTCTGTACGCCTATGTAGATATTCCATAAAGAAATCTGCCGTTTCCAGCTACAATAGTCATTTACAGCATTAACAATATATATACTGTATTTATGATCAATTTGATGTTATTTTAATGGACAAAAAATGTGTTTTTCTTTCAAAAACAAGGAGATTTCTATGTGACCCCAAACTTTTAAACGGTAGCGTACATCACTTTTATTTTGAGCCGTCTTTGCCGTCAACCAAAACGGAGCACCTGGCTCACGCCCGGGAAGCAGCCCGGTTCTAAAGCGAACGCAATAACCCGGGGCAGGCCCGGGACATTAATCAAATCCCCTCAATAGACGGGTTGGTTGTTTAGCAACAATACCGACAGATGCACAAATAAGGGAGAAATCAGAAGGTGTTGGCTTAGATTGTTGACAACATGTAAACTATATTCAGTCTTCCATATTTATTGAAAACAAATACATTTTCACAATAAACACTTGTCTCGCAAATACATATTTACAGTTGTTAGCTAGCTAGCTAATTTTAACATGACTTTTAATGACTGCAAAATGTATAGTATTTAGCGGTTCATGTAAAGTAAGTGCTAAATAAAGTTTCATAAACCAAAAGCTTGTGTGAGAGCACGGTGAAACCAACCTAACTTGTAGCCTAGGCCTATGCCCTAACTGTTATGCAGGTGAATGAGGACCCAAAAGCGACTTGGCGAAAACAGAGTCTTTAATCCAGTAAAGTAAATATACAATCATAAAGCACAATTCCACTCGTAATGACGAGAACAGACTGGAGACTCGATCATGAACTGCAGGTTGCCTCGGGAAGGCACTTGACCGTAGCAGACTCAGACACCTGCTCACCACGCAGCATCTGAGGGAAACACGACACGGCGATACACAGACACAGCACGGTGAACAATAGACAAGGATCCGACAGGGCAGAAAAGGAAAACAAGGGGAGAAATAGGGACTCTAATCAGGGGAAAAGATAGGGAACAGGTGTGGGAAGACTAAATGATTGATTAGGGGAATAGGAACAGCTGGGAGCAGGAACGGAACGATAGAGAGAAGAGAGAGAGGAAGGGAGAGAGAAAAAGGGGAACGAACCTAAAAAGACCAGCAGGGGGAAACGAACAGAGGGAAAAGCAAAATGACAAGACAATATAAGACAAAACATGACACTAACGTGAAATAAATGACTCCAACCAAAATATCCATGATATTAGTTAGAAAATTACTTTGTTGATAAAGTTATATATACTGCCGTTAATTAATGTTCAGCATAATAGCTGAAGACAATACAGTCGATGCAATAAGGGAGAACATGAATTCATGAAATGACCAAACTGTGCGAGGCCAGAACTAAGAACAATATGGCTGTTGTAAGGGTTTTCTGGTGAAAGAGAAGCGGACCAAAAAGCAGCATGGTGGTTATTCATGTTCTTTAATTTATAAAGAAACTACACATGAGATAACTAACAAAAACAACAAACGTGAGAAAACCTAAAACAGTCCTATCTGGTGCAAACACAGAGACAGGAACAGTCACCCACAAACACACAGTGAAACCCAGGCTACCTAAGTATGATTCTCAATCAGAGACAACTAATGACACCTGCCTCTGATTGAGAACCATACTAGGCCGAAACATAGAAATACCCAAATCATAGAAAAACAAACATAGACTGCCCACCCAACTCACGCCCTGACCATACTAACTAAATACAAAACACAGGAAATAAAGGTCAGAACGTGACAGCTGTTGAGAAAGAGAATGTGAAGTAGACTGAGCTGTGTATGATGAAAAGAAGCTGTTTCTGGGTCAATGGATGCATCTCAATAATATCAAATCACATTTTATTGGACACATACACATGGTTAGCAGATGTTAATGCGAGTGTAGCGAAATGCTTTTACATCTAGTTTCGACAGTGCGGCAGTATCTAACAAGAAATCTAATAATTACACAACAACTACCTAATGCACACAAATCTAAGGAATGGAATAAGAATATATACATATAAATATATGGATGAGCAATGACAGAGCAGCATAGGCAAGATGCAATACATTTACATTTACATTTAAGTCATTGAGCAGACGCTCTTATCCAGAGCGACTTACAAATTGGTGCATTCACCTTATGACATCCAGTGGAACAGTCACTTTACAATAGTGCATCTAAATCTTAAAGGGTGGGGGGGGGTGAGAAGGATTACTTATCCTATCCTAGGTATTCCTTAAAGAGGTGGGGTTTCAGGTGTCTCCGGAAGGTGGTGATTGACTCCGCTGTCCTGGCGTCGTGAGGGAGTTTGTTCCACCATTGGGGGTCCAGAGCAGCGAACAGTTTAGACTGGGCTGAGCGGGAACTGTACTTCCTCAGTGGTAGGGAGGCGAGCAGGCCAGAGGTGGATGAACGCAGTGCCCTTGTTTGGGTGTAGGGCCTGATCAGAGCCTGGAGGTACTGAGGTGCCGTTCCCCTCACAGCTCCGTAGGCAAGCACCATGGTCTTGTAGCGGATGCGAGCTTCAACTGGAAGCCAGTGGAGAGAGCGGAGGAGCGGGGTGACGTGAGAGAACTTGGGAAGGTTGAACACCAGACGGGCTGCGGCGTTCTGGATGAGTTGTAGGGGTTTAAAACACAGTATATACATATGAGATGAGTAATGCAAACACATTATTAAAGTGGCCTTATTAAAGTGACTAGTGATCCATTTATTAAAATGGACAATGATTTCAAGTCTGTAGGCAGCAGCCTCTCTGTGTTAGTGTTGGCTGTTTAACAGTCTGATGGACTTGAGATAGAAGCTGTTTTTCAGTCTCTCGGTCCCAGCTTTGATGCACCTGTACTGACCTCGCCTTCTGGATGGCAGCGGAGTGAACAGGCAGTGGCCTGGGTGGTTGTTGTCCTTGATGATCTATTTGGCCTTCCTGTGACATCGGGTGCTGTAGGTGTCCTTGTGGGCAGGTAGTTTGCCCCTGGTGACGCGTTGGGCAGACTGCTCTGGAGAGTCGTGTGATTGTGGGCTGTGCAGTTGCCGTACCAGGCGGTGATACAGCCCGACAGGATGCTCTCAATTGTGCATCTGTAAAAGGTTGTGAGGGTTTTAGGTGACAAGCCACATTTCTTCAGCCTCCTGAGGTTGAAGAGGCGCTGTTGCGCCTTCTTCACCACACTGTCTGTGTGAGTGTACCAATTCAGTTTGTTTGTGATTTGTACAGAGGGGGTGCTCCCTCTGCTGTTTCCCGAAGTCCACGATTATCTCCTTTGGTTTGTTGCCGTTGAGTGAGAGGTTGTTTTCCTGACACCACACTCTGAGAGCCCTCACCTCCTCCCTGTAGGCTGTCTCGTTGTTGTTGGTAATCAAGCCTACTACTGTTGAGTCGTTTGCAAACTTGATGATTGAGTTGGAGGCGTGCATGGCCACGCAGCCATGGGTGAACAGGGAGTACAGGAGGGGGATGAGCACGCACCATTGTGGGGCCCCAGGGTTGAGGATCAGCAAAGTGGAGATATTGTTTCCTACCTTCACCACCTGGGGGCGGCCCGTCAGGAAGTCCAGGACCCAATTACACAGGGCGGGGTTGAGACCCAGGGCCTCAAGCTTAATGATGAGCTTGGAGGGTACTATAGTGTTGAATGCACAGCTATAGTCAATGAACAGCATTCTTACATAGGTATTCTTCTTGACCAGATGGGATATGGCAGTGTGCAGTGTGATGGCAATTGCATCCTCTGTGGACCTATTGGGGCGGTAAGCAAATTGGAGTGGGTCTAGGGTGTCAGGTAAGGTGGAGGTGATATGATCCTTGACTAGTCTCTCAAAGCACTTAATGATGACAGAAGTGAGTGCTATGAGGCGATAGTCATTTAGTTCAGTTACCTTAGGTACAGGAACAATGGTGGCCATCTTGAAGCATGTGGGGACAGCAGACTGGGACAGGGAGAGATTGAAAATGTCCAGAAACACACCAGCTAGCTGGTCTGCGGATGTTCTGAGGACGTGGCAAGGGATGTTGCTTGGGCCATTAGCCTTGCGAGGGTTAACACGTTTAAATGTCTTACTATCTTAATATCGTCTTTCTCCTGAAGTGTACACTTGTTATTTCCCACACATCAAAAAAGCATTGGATTGGTGGAGACATGGGCTTGAGGGATCCAAAGTGTGAACAAGTGCACAATTTGGAAGGCACAGGACCATAAGCGCAGGCCTTCTGGAAACATAAGACAGTACAGCTTAACATAGACAGAGGTCTCTCTCTTTCTCTATCTCTCCTACCCACACAGTGAAAACGCTGCTGCTTTTCAACCCAGATGATGTGTATGTATTTTTGTGTCTATTTATTCTACCTGAGTCCTCCTCAATGGCACCACAGTTCCATGACCTCTCCCTACCTTGTTTCTCTGCTCTCTTATGAGCATACTCCCAGCTCCAGTGATAATTGACCCAAGGCCTACTTTTAATTTGTACGGATTGGGTGGCTGTGTGTGTGAGGGAGAGGGATGGAGAGAGAGAAAGTGGGAGAGAAATATGTGTCTCATGAATATGAAAGAGTAGATGTGGAGCAGTGTTGTTAATGGACGGTCAGTGGTACACATGTACACACACACACACACACACACACACACACACACACACACACACACACACACACACACACACACACACACACACACACACACACACACACACACACACACACACACACACACACACACACACACACACACACACACACACACACACACACACACACACACACTAGTCCTGTACGTCCTACATAATTTGGAAGTGTGTGGATGGATGGACGATGGATAGATGATGTTGGTGGGTGTGTGTGATTTTTCCTCTGTTGTACAGTGCTAAGTTCAGAATTGTGAAGAATATTGTAAATAATATAAATGACTTACTTATAACTTAGAATAAATATCTTACTTAGATTTTAGTACAACTTTCTTACCTTATCATTACCAAACAACTAAGGATAAACTGTATATTGTAGGCTGTTGTTGTCAGCCGAGAATTTATAAACAAATGATATGGGAAAAAATATTGTTGCTCCAATGGAAAGTCCTTCCTTGAGAATTAAAATTGTGTTGTTGTGTATGGTAATGTATTTACTCTGAATGTGTGTTGTTTAGTGGTTGCCTTTTCCCCTTTAAGACGAGGCTCTGAGGGGCTGAGGAATGCCCTCCCCTGTGTGTGTGCCTGCGTGTGTGCATTTAAGTGTGTGTGTGTGTGTGTGTGTGTGTGTGTGTGTGTGTGTGTGTGTGTGTGTGTGTGTGTGTGTGTGTGTGTGTGTGTGTGTGTGTGTGTGTGTGTACTGGCTGAAAAATGCCCTCCTCTGTGGTATTGTCGGGGTGGCTGGGGGCTGAGGGGCCCGGGTCGGGGGCTTAGTGAGGGGCCCTGTGTTTTGTTCTGTTACACATCAATGGGACGTCAAGCCGGGTTTGGGTCTGACAGCCCCAGGATTAAAGGCTTTCTACTAGAGGCTGTACGGCCCTCCCCCTGACACACACACACACACACAATGGGCTGAAGGAACATAGTCTTAACTCTTCAAGTACTAAGTTGTAATTTGCAGGTGGCTAAAGCCTGCAGGACTAGCCCCAAACTCTTAGAATAACTGTTCCAAAAGGGGTTTTCAGCTGTCCCCATAGGAACACTTTTTTGGTTCCATGTAGAACTCTTTTGGGTTCCCACCCAAAACGGTTCTACCTGAACCAACAGGGTTCTACCTTGAACCAGAAAGGGTTCTTCAAAGGGTTCTCCTATGGGGACAGCTGGTTCTAGATAGTACACGATAATGGGAAAGAGAGTACATGGTGGTGTGTGTGTCTTTCTCTCTGCTCCCCACTCCTATTCCAGCCGTTCAGGAGTGGACTATAAATCCCAACTGGTCTATAAATCTAGCATGGGGAAATGATAATGATTAGAGCTGAAGTTTCCATCTCCTGATAAGAGGCCACATCTGGCCTGGCTGAGGCAGAGGAGAGACAGAGGAGAAGGCAGGATCCTGGTCAGGCATCTATCTGAGACGTGTGTGTGTTCTTGCCACAGGCAGGGCCATGCACAGACCTTTCAGGGGTCAGATGCTCTCGAAATTCATAACATATCAAATGTAGCATTTTATTTTGCATAGGCCTATTTACTTCTGCACCAACACACTCACTCATCATCATCATCACACATTGGAAGCTAGTTACAGTGCCTCCAAAGCCATGACTTCAGGAAAAGAGGGTGGGCTATAAACAGATCATTGACGTTGATGATTGATGTAAATCTGCTGTTAGCTAGCTCCATTTACCTCACTGATTGATTTATCTTCAATGCTCCTTTCAAATAATAACCTCATAATATAATATTCATCATCTTCTAACCCATGATATATGGCTGGCTGGCTCGTGGTTTGCGTGGATATTGTAGTATTTGGTGGTTAGCGTGTAGACTAGCTGTGTTGCTGCTGCCCTGACACACATGTGCAACTCACGACTGAAGAAGGTCGTTGATGCAGCCGTTCTTCTCTATGTCCTTCTGCCTCTCAGTCTCTCTACTGCGCATATCAGCCAACATATCAGCCAACATATCAGCCAACATATCAGCCAACATATCAGCCGACGTATCAGCCAACGTATCAGCCAACATATCAGCCAACATATCAGCCAACGTATCAGCCAACGTATCAGCCAACGTATCAGCCAACATATCAGCCAACATATCAGCTACATATCAGCCAACATATCAGCCAACATATCAGCCAACATATCAGCTACATATCAGCCAACATATCAGCCAACGTATCAGCCAACATATCAGCCAACATATCAGCTACATATCAGCCAACATATCAGCCAACGTATCAGCCAACGTATCAGCCAACATATCAGCCAACATATCAGCTACATATCAGCCAACATATCAGCCAACATATCAGCCAACATATCAGCTACATATCAGCCAACGTATCAGCCAACATATCAGCCAACATATCAGCCAACATATCAGCCAACATATCAGCCAACATATCAGCCAACATATCAGCCAACATATCAGCCAACATATCAGCCAACATACGTGATCAGCCAACATATCAGCCAACATATCAGCTACATATCAGCCAACATATCAGCCAACATATCAGCCAACATATCAGCTACATATCAGCCAACGTATCAGCCAACGTATCAGCCAACGTATCAGCCAACATATCAGCCAACATATCAGCCAACATATCAGCCAACATATCAGCCAACGTATCAGCCAACGTATCAGCCAACATATCAGCCAACATATCAGCCAACATATCAGCTACATATCAGCCAACATATCAGCCAACATATCAGCCAACATATCAGCTACATATCAGCCAACATATCAGCCAACATATCAGCTACATATCAGCCAACATATCAGCTACATATCAGCCAACATATCAGCTACATATCAGCCAACATATCAGCTACATATCAGCCAACATATCAGCTACATATCAGCCAACATATCAGCTACATATCAGCCAACATATCAGCTACATATCAGCCAACATATCAGCCAACATATCAGCCAATGTATCAGCCAACGTATCAGCCAACGTATCAGCCAACGTATCAGCCAACATATCAGCCAACATATCAGCCAACATATCAGCCAATGTATCAGCCAACGTATCAGCCAACGTATCAGCCAACGTATCAGCCAACATATCAGCCAACATATCAGCCAATCAGCCAATGTATCAGCCAACGTATCAGCCAACGTATCAGCCAACGTATCAGCCAACGTATCAGCCAACGTATCAGCCAACATATCAGCCAACATATCAGCCAACATATCAGCCAACATATCAGCCAATGTATCAGCCAACGTATCAGCCAACGTATCAGCCAACGTATCAGCCAAGTGTTATTAAGTGTTAATCAAATGGTATGTTTCTGTGGAGGTACTGTAGATATTTAAACTAGGTAGCTCGTTACACACACTGACCATTGACCACATCTCTCAAGCCATGCCGATGGCAGGTACGGACAACAATAGCCAGATGCTCCCAGGAAACCCTCAGGGATGGAAGTGTGTATCTGTGGTGACAACAACAGTTGTTATTGTCCTGCTGTTTGGAAGACTCCTAGCAGTGAACTGTAGACAGTTCAAGGAGGAAGGGAGAGAGAGGCAAGGAAAGAGGTAAGGAGAGAGGCAAGGATAGAGGCAAGGAAAGAGGTAAGGAGAGAGGCAAGGGTAGAGGCAAGGAAAGAGGTAAGGATAGAGGCAAGGATAGAGGCAAGGAAAGAGGTAAGGATAGAGGCAAGGATAGAGGCAAGGATAGAGGCAAGGAAAGAGGCAAGGATAGAGGCAAGGATAGAGGCAAGGAAAGAGGTAAGGAGAGAGGCAAGGATAGAGGTAAGGAGAGAGGCAAGGATAGAGGCAAGGAAAGAGGTAAGGAGAGAGGCAAGGATAGAGGCAAGGAAAGAGGTAAGGAGAGAGGCAAGGATAGAGGCAAGGAAAGAGGTAAGGAGAGAGGCAAGGGTAGAGGCAAGGAAAGAGGTAAGGAGAGAGGCAAGGATAGAGGCAAGGAAAGAGGCAAGGAGAGAGGCAAGGATAGAGGCAAGGAAAGAGGTAAGGAGAGAGGCAAGGATAGAGGCAAGGATAGAGGCAAGGAAAGAGGTAAGGAGAGAGGCAAGGATAGAGGCAAGGAAAGAGGTAAGGAGAGAGGCAAGGATAGAGGCAAGGAAAGAGGTAAGGAGAGAGGCAAGGATAGAGGCAAGGAAAGAGGTAAGGAGAGAGGCAAGGATAGAGGCAAGGAAAGAGGTAAGGAGAGAGGCAAGGATAGAGGCAAGGATAGAGGCAAGGAAAGAGGTAAGGAGAGAGGCAAGGATAGAGGCAAGGAAAGAGGTAAGGAGAGAGGCAAGGATAGAGGCAAGGAAAGAGGTCAGGAGAGAGGCAAGGATAGAGGCAAGGAAAGAGGTAAGGAGAGAGGCAAGGATAGAGGCAAGGAAAGAGGTAAGGAGAGAGGCAAGGATAGAGGCAAGGATAGAGGCAAGGAAAGAGGTAAGGAGAGAGGCAAGGATAGAGGCAAGGAAAGAGGTAAGGAGAGAGGCAAGGATAGAGGCAAGGAAAGAGGTAAGGAGAGAGGCAAGGATAGGGGCAAGGAAAGAGGTAAGGAGAGAGGCAAGGATAGAGGCAAGGAAAGAGTCAAGGAGAGAGGCAAGGATAGAGGCAAGGAAAGAGTCAAGGAGAGAGGCAAGGATAGAGGCAAGGAAAGAGGTAAGGAGAGAGGCAAGCATAGAGGCAAGGAAAGAGTCAAGGAGAGAGGCAAGGATAGAGGCAAGGAAAGAGTCAAGGAGAGAGGCAAGGATAGAGGCAAGGAAAGAGTCAAGGAGAGAGGCAAGGATAGAGGCAAGGAAAGAGGTAAGGAGAGAGGCAAGGATATAGGCAAGGAAAGAGGTAAGGATAGAGGTAAGGATAGAGGCAAGGAAAGAGGCAAGGATAGAGGCAAGGATAGAGGCAAGGATAGAGGCAAGGATAGAGGCAAGGAAAGAGGCAAGGATAGAGGCAAGGATAGAGGCATGGATAGAGGCAAGGATAGAGGCATGGATAGAGGCAAGGATAGAGGCAAGGAGAGAGGCAAGGATAGAGGCAAGGAAAGAGGCAAGGATAGAGGCAAGGATAGAGGCAAGGATAGAGGCAAGCAGAGAGGTAAGGAGAGAGACAAGGAGAGAGGCAAGGAAAGAGGTAAGGATAAAGGCAAAGAGAGAGGGAAAGAGAGAGGTAAGATAAGAGAGAGAGGAGGGAGAGGGGAGAGAAAAGTAGAGGGTGAGAGGTAAAGGGAGAGGGGGTAGAGAGGGAGGGGAGAAGCTGTACATGCATGTTTTCTTAAATGCATGTCTGGACAGAGAAAGAAAAATGACATGCTGTATTGGGAGGGGGAGTGATAAGTTAAACTTTGAACTGGAACCGACTGGAGGCTATGATTGCATAAATACCTGTTTTTATAGCCTGTTGTTCTGCTTAGGATGGCCAAAAGGTGGTGCTGTGGGTAAGTGGTGGTGAAGAGTCAGTGGAGGGAAGGAGGGCCTAAGTGTGAGTGAGAGTGGGAATCATTTTTACATACCAGCGGTTGAGAGGGATTCTTTGTGTCATGGTTGCAGTTTGAGTTGAATAAAATACAATCTCAATATTTGTAACGCACTAGTGCTCCTCATGATGATAATCCTATAGGTAATGGTTCAAACTAGAAGTGTATTAAGACACAGACCAGAACAGACAAAGAGATACTAAACTTTTCACCAACTCACAAGCACTATTGGTACCCTGCGGTTTGGACTAGAGCCCTAGAGACTTTGGGCTTATTCTGATTGAGATACATCATTTTCTTGGACGCCATGTTGGTTCAAAACGCTCTAAGACAATTCAGTACTAGTACGAACGTGAATCAGAATATTGTTGTCATGGAACAGTTGGCTGTTGTGGCCTGTACAAGCAGTCTGACTACAAACAGGTGGAGGGTTAGGTTTCAGGAGTTAGGGGTTAGGGATCAGAGTTTATGGGCTAAATCAGGTGGCCCTAATCTACATCCCCGGATGTATAGAGGTGGTCCACAGGCACAAATCTAGGATCAGCTTACCATCCCCAAATCCTAACCTTTACCATGAGGGGGAAAAGCCCAAACTGCATTTAGATCAGAGTCTAGGGACAATTTGGTTCTGGGTTATAACATTAGAGGACGCAGGGCCAAAGACTGTCAGGACTAAGTGGACAGTTTGTTTTGCATTCGGAAGCAGTGTCACTGTAAACGACAAACTACAACACACACACTCACACACACTCACACACACACTCACACACACTGTTTACTGGTTCCGACTGTGGCTACAATCTTTTAAGCAAAATCACTCCTGGATTTCCTCTGTTATGTCAGATGGTTCTTTATTCGCCAGCTTTGAAATGCTGCACGCTTCCAATCTGGAATGTCAGAACTGTGGGCGAGCATCTCTCTGGCTCCGGCTCTGCTCCACACTGTTCCGGGCCGTCCCAACAAAAATGTTTATTGATGGGGGAAAGCGGTCCCGCCAACAGTGCCTATTAGCAGTAATTGCCCCTGCCTGGTCAATAGCATGTTTCAAAACCCCCCTCTGCAAAGTTGCGTTGTTTAAAAGCAGCCGTCGGCATCCACCTCCTTCTCCAACCCCTCACCTTCCAGCGCTCTCCTGTCACCACTAACGGAACACAGATGGGACATGGGGAAGCAATCAGGCCACTATTTGTCTTGGTGCTGATCATGTTGTGGAAAGTGTCTGCAGTAGGACTGAGGGTGTTAAGGGTGTAGTGTGTGTGTGTTAGTGCCAGGGCATTGCCAGGTGAGAAGCACTGACATCAACAGGTTTAAGGCTCCATGTTCAAGTTACCATTAACCACAGATCTAGGATCAGCTAGATCTCAGCTACCCTCCCCAAATCCTCACCTTAACCATTCAAGTTTTTAAATGCAAAACTAATCTAAGATCAGCATCTAGGGGCAACTTCATCCTACTTTGCTGACATGTATTGATAGAGCCAGGTAGATTTCAGGGCCAGGCCATGTATGTACACTATGTAGGGTTAAAGTGGAGGGCACAGCGGGAGTTTTAGCTGTTTAGTTTGGGACGTGGCCCAAAAACAGCTGGAAGGCAGCTTGTCTGGTCACTGGGGTGAGATTCCTCCTCTGTAGTTTAATGTGCTAAATACTAGACTGTGATATTCTATCAATGCGAGGTCACTGTATCTAACCTCTTAAACCCACTACTGATTGGAACGCCACAAGGTAAGGGTTAAGGTTAGGCTTATGGTTAGGCTTAAGTCTAAGGTAAGATAGTTAGTTGAAATGTTACTGATAGATAGAGCATCTACAGATGGACTGACTATTCAAATAAAGTGTTAACATAGGTATTTCTCTGTAGTGAGGTCTGTCAGTTAGACACAGATGGTGTGTTTTAAAGCAGTGAAATTAACAACAGACCTGCATTAGTGACAGCAGGGGAACAAAATCAGTGATGTCCACGAACCTCGCTAAGCGAATGACGGATTGCACCAAGAATTTACTCAAGGACTTTCAGCAAAGCATGTTAGGTAGCCTCTTGTAAAAGCTGCCCTATAGAAGAAGGCAGGCTACTACAGAAGGGATTGGATTTATTGTACTGTGGAGTATTTCCATTCTCTCTATGGGGAAAGTTTCTATGTAGACAAGGATCAAGATGCTTTCTGAAAGACGCTCTCAGATAGCAGCTGTAGGCTTCAGAGAGCGGGAGAGAAGGAGGGCAAGATTCTGAGAGGATGAGTCAGAGAGAGAAGAAAGGAGAGAGGGAGAAAGCATCATCGGGAGTGAAACCTAATCCCACCTTCTCTGCTTCCCTCGGATTGGCTGGCCCTGCTGTGAACCCTGACCTCTAAGCTTGTCTGGATCTCTTTTCCCCTTTCTTTTTCCCTTCTACCCATCTGTCTCCATAGAGTGGGTGAGAAAATGGGAGAGGGGGGGTCTGCAGAAATGTCAGGGAGACATTAAAAAAGGTGCGTCTGTGTGCTCACACATTACAACCTGTCTGCTTTTAATTTTTCTCTCTATTTTCTTGTATTTTCTCTCCTCTAACCCATTCTCTCCCTCTCTCCTCCTCCTTCTCCCTCTTTCCTCCTCCTTCTCCCTCTCTCCTCCTTCTTCTTCCTCTCTCCTCCTCCTTCTCCCTCTCTTCTCCTTCTTCTCCCTCTCTCCTCCTCCTTCTCCCTCTCTCCTCCTTCTTCTCCCTCTCTCCTCCTCCTTCTCCCTCTCCCCTCCTTCTTTTCCCTCTCTCCTCCTTCTTCTCCCTCTCTCCTCCTCCTTCTCCCTCACTTCTCCTTCTTCTCCCTCTCTCCTCCTCCTTCTCCCTCTCTTCTCCTTCTTCTCCCTTTCTCCTCCTCCTCCCTCTCTCCTCCTTCTCCCTCTCTCCTCCTTCTCCCTCTCTCCTCCTTCTCCCTCTCTCCTCCTCCTTCTCCCTCTCTCCTCCTTCTTCTCCCTCTCTCCTCCTTCTTCTCCCTCTCTCCTCCTCCTTCTCCCTCTCTCCTCCTTATCCCTCTCTCTCTCCCACAGCACAGCCCGTCTGTTACGGTTAGGTATGGGACAGTATTGACTGTCATATGAGTCAGTGGAATAACTGTAACGCACACACACATACCCACCTTCAAAATGGAGATGATTTGAGCTTGAGGGGGCACGTGTAGCTGTCTCCAGGTGTTATCTGTGGGTTTAACTATGTATTTGCCTTAATTGAGTGTGAGTTTTATTCCCCCTCTGAAGTGCTGTTTTAGTATGCTTCCCTTAGTGCTGGGCGAAGAGGCCTCCTCAAAGCCTTAAAGGCATCTTCCATTATTGCTGTAACTTTATCTCTCTCTCTCTCTCTCTCTCTCTCTCTCTCTCTCTCTCTCTCTCTCTCTCTCTCTCTCTCTCTCTCTCTCCGTCTCTCTCCGTCTCTCTCCGTCTCTCCCTCTCTCTCTCTCTCTCTCTCTCTCTCTCTCTCTCTCTCTCTCTCTCTCTCTCTCTCTCTCTCTCTCTCTCTCTCTCTCTCTCTCTCTCTCTTTCTCTCTCTCTTTCTCTCTCTTTCTTTCTTCCTCTTTCTCTCAGCATTACCGTGTGTGTGTTTGCGGTGACCAAAAGAAACAGCTTTGAAACTCATCCAGCAGTGTTGTTTTCCCCGGCAGCACCAGAGGGGTTGACAGATGAGAGGGCGTACAGACAGACTCCTGGAAACCAGAGACCTCCACTCCAAAGCCACCCCACCCTACACCCTTTGCCCCCTCAACAACCACCACCACCTCCCCCGCCAGCACCCCCACCTAAGGCTGAGACACAAAGGTAAGTGCCCCTAAACCACCAACCAACTCCCTCCCCTCTCTCATGCCCCACTCAACCATCCTAGCCCAATGCAGCCCAGCCCAGTCCAGTGGAACCCAGTCTAGCCCAGTGTAGCCCAGCCCAGCCCAGTCCAGCCCAGTGCAGCCCATCTCATCCCAGTTCAGTGGAACCCATTCCAGCCCAGAAGAGCCCAGTCCAGCCCAGTAGAGCCCAGTACAAACCAGTAGAGCCCAGCCCAGCCCAGCCCAGTGGAGCCCAGTCCAGCCCAGTAGAGCCCAGTCCAGCCCAGTCCAGCACAGTGGATTCCAGCCCAGCCCAGCCCAGTGGATTCCAGTCCAGCCCAGTAGAGCCCAACCCAGTAGAGCCCAGTCCAGCCCAGTCCAGCCCAGTGGATCCAAGCCCAGCCCAGCCCAGCCCAGCCCAGTAGAGCCCAGTCCAGCCTAGTCCAGCCCAGTGGATCCCAGCCCAGCCCAGCACAGTAGAGCCCAGTCCAACCCAGTCCAGCCCAGTGGATTCCAGCCCAGCCCAGTAGATCCCAGTCCAGCCCATTAGAGCCCAGTCCAGCCCAGTGGAGACAAACCAGCCCAGTAGAACCCAGCCCAGCTCAGTAGAACCAAGTCCAGCCCAGTAGAGCCCAGTCCAGCCCAGTCCAGCTCAGTGGAGCCCAGCCCAGTAGAGCCCAGTCCAGCCCAGCCCAGCCCAGTGGATTCCAGCCCAGCCCAGTAGAGCCCAGTCCAGCAAAGTGGATTCAAGCCCAGCCCAGTAGAGCCCAGAACAGCCCAGTCCAGCCCAGTGGATTCCAGTCCAGCCCAGTGGATTTGAGCCCAGCCCAGTGGAGCCCAGTACAGCCCAGTAGAGCCCAGTCCAGCCCAGTCCAGCCCAGTGGATTCCAGCCCAGCCAGGTAGAGCCCAGTCCAGCCCAGTCCAGCCTAGTGGATTCCAGCCCAGCTCAGTGGAGCCCAGCCCAGCACAGTAGAGCCCAGTCCTGTGCAGCCCAGCCCAGCCCAGTGGAACCCAGTCCAGCCAAGTAGAGCCCAGTCCAGCCCAGTGGATTCCATCCCAGCCCAGTAGAGCCCAGTCCAGCCCAGTGGATTCCAGTCCAGCCCAATGGATTCCAGTCCAGCCCAGTGGAGCCCAGTCCATCCCAGTGGAATCCAGCCCAGCCCAGTGGAGCCCAGCCCAGCCCAGTGGATCCCAGCCCAGCCCAGTAGAGCTCAGTCCAGCCCAGTAGATCCCAGTCCAGCCCATTAGAGCCCAGTCCAGCCCAGTGGAGCCAAAACCAGCCCAGTAGAACCCAGCCCAGCTCAGTAGAACCCAGTCCAGCCCAGTAGAGCCCAGTCCAGCCCAGTCCAGCTCAGTGGAGCCCAGCCCAGTAGAGCCCAGTCCAGCCCAGCCCAGCCCAGTGGATTCCAGCCCAGCCCAGTAGAGCCCAGTCCAGCAAAGTGGATTCAAGACCAGCCCAGTATAGCCCAGAACAGCCCAGTCCAGCCAAATGGATTCCAGTCCAGCCCAGTGGATTCGAGCCCAGCCCAGTGGAGCCCAGTAAAGCCCAGTAGAGCCCAGTCCAGCCCAGTCCAGCCCAGTGGATTCCAGCCCAGCCAGGTAGAGCCCAGTCCAGCCCAGTCCAGCCTAGTGGATTCCAGCCCAGCTCAGTGCAGCCCAGCCCAGCCCAGCCCAGTGGAACCCAGTCCAGCCAAGTAGAGCCCAGTCCAGCCCAGTGGATTCCATCCCAGCCCAGTAGAGACCAGTCCAGCCCAGTGGATTCCAGTCCAGCCCAATGGATTCCAGCCCAGCCCAGTGGAGCCCAGTCCATCCCAGTGGAATCCAGCCCAGCCCAGTGGAGCCCAGCCCAGCCCAGTGGATCCCAGCCCAGCACAGTAGAGCCCAGTCCAGCCCAGTTCAGCTCAGTGGATTCCAGCCCATCCCAACCTAGCCCAGTAGAGCCCAGTCCATTCTAATAGAGCCCAGTCCAGCCCATTCCAGCTCAGTGGAGCCCAGCCCGGCCCAGTAGAGCCCAGTCCTGCCCCAGCCCAGTGGAGCCTAGTCCAGCCCAGTAGAGCCCAGTCCAGCCCTGTCCAGCCCAGTGGATTCCAGCCCAGCCCAGTAGAGCCCAGTCCAGCCCAGTGGATTCCAGCCCAGCCCAGTAGAGCCCAGAACAGCCCAGTCCATTCCAGTGAATTCCAGTCCAACCCAGTGGATTCCAGCCCAGCCCAGTAGAGCCCAGTCCAGACCAGTGGATTCCAGCCCAGCCCAGTAGAGCCCAGTCCAGCCCAGTCCAGCCCAGTGGATCCCAGCCCAGCCCAGTAAAGCCCAGCCCAGTCCATTCCAGTGAATTCCAGTCCAACCCAGTGAATTCCAGTCCAGCCCAGTAGAGCCCAGTCCAGCCCATTAGAGCCCAGTCCAGCCCAGTGGAGCCCAGCCCAGTCCAGTAGAGCCCAGTCCAGCCAAGTAGAGCCCAATCCAGCCCAGTCCAGCTCAGTGGAGCCCAGCCCAGCACAGTAGAGCCCAGTCTTGCCCAGCCCAACCCCGCCCAGTGGAGCCCAGTCCGGCCCGGTAGAGCCCAGTCCAGCCCAGTGGATTCCAGCCCAGCCCAGTAGAGCCCAGTCCAGCCCAGTGGATTCCAGCCCAGTCCAGCCCAGTGGATTCCAGCCCAGCCCAGTGGAGCCCAGTCCAGCCCAGTGGATTCCAGCCCAGTCCAGTGGAGCCCAGCCTAGTCCAGTGGAGCCCAGTCCAGCCCAGTAGAGCCCAGTCCAGCCCATTCCAGCCCAGTGGATTCCAGCACAGCCCAGTAGAGCGCAGTCCAGCCCAGTGAATTTCTAGCCCAGCCCAGTAGAGCCCAGTCCAGCCCAGTCCAGCCCAGTGGATTCCAGTCCAGCCTGGTGGAGCCCAGCCCAGCCCAGTAGAGACCAGTCCAGCCCAGTAGAGCCCAGTCCAGCCCAGTCCAGCTCAGTGGAGCCCAGACTGTCCCAGTAGAGCCCAGTCCTGCCCAGCCCAGCCCAGTGGAGCCCAGTCCAGCCCAGTAGAGCCCAGTCCAGCCAAGTTGAGCCCAGCCCAGCCCAGTAGAGCCCAGTCCAGCCCAGTCCAGCCCAGTCCAGCCCAGTAGAGCCCAGAACAGCCCAGTCCAGCCCAGTGGATTCCAGTCCAGCCCAGTGGATTTGAGCCCAGCCCAGTGGAGCCCAGTACAGCCCAGTAGAGCCCAGTCCAGCCCAGTCCAGCCCAGTGGATTCCAGCCCAGCCAGGTAGAGCCCAGTCCAGCCCAGTCCAGCCTAGTGGATTCCAGCCCAGCTCAGTGGAGCCCAGCCCAGCACAGTAGAGCCCAGTCTTGTGCAGCCCAGCCCAGCCCAGTGGAACCCAGTCCAGCCAAGTAGAGCCCAGTCCAGCCCAGTGGATTCCATCCCAGCCCAGTAGAGCCCAGTCCAGCCCAGTGGATTCCAGTCCAGCCCAATGGATTCCAGTCCAGCCCAGTGGAGCCCAGTCCATCCCAGTGGAATCCAGCCCAGCCCAGTGGAGCCCAGCCCAGCCCAGTGGATCCCAGCCCAGCCCAGTAGAGCTCAGTCCAGCCCAGTAGATCCCAGTCCAGCCCATTAGAGCCCAGTCCAGCCCAGTGGAGCCAAAACCAGCCCAGTAGAACCCAGCCCAGCTCAGTAGAACCCAGTCCAGCCCAGTAGAGCCCAGTCCAGCCCAGTCCAGCTCAGTGGAGCCCAGCCCAGTAGAGCCCAGTCCAGCCCAGCCCAGCCCAGTGGATTCCAGCCCAGCCCAGTAGAGCCCAGTCCAGCAAAGTGGATTCAAGACCAGCCCAGTATAGCCCAGAACAGCCCAGTCCAGCCAAATGGATTCCAGTCCAGCCCAGTGGATTCGAGCCCAGCCCAGTGGAGCCCAGTAAAGCCCAGTAGAGCCCAGTCCAGCCCAGTCCAGCCCAGTGGATTCCAGCCCAGCCAGGTAGAGCCCAGTCCAGCCCAGTCCAGCCTAGTGGATTCCAGCCCAGCTCAGTGCAGCCCAGCCCAGCCCAGCCCAGTGGAACCCAGTCCAGCCAAGTAGAGCCCAGTCCAGCCCAGTGGATTCCATCCCAGCCCAGTAGAGACCAGTCCAGCCCAGTGGATTCCAGTCCAGCCCAATGGATTCCAGCCCAGCCCAGTGGAGCCCAGTCCATCCCAGTGGAATCCAGCCCAGCCCAGTGGAGCCCAGCCCAGCCCAGTGGATCCCAGCCCAGCACAGTAGAGCCCAGTCCAGCCCAGTTCAGCTCAGTGGATTCCAGCCCATCCCAACCTAGCCCAGTAGAGCCCAGTCCATTCTAATAGAGCCCAGTCCAGCCCATTCCAGCTCAGTGGAGCCCAGCCCGGCCCAGTAGAGCCCAGTCCTGCCCCAGCCCAGTGGAGCCCAGTCCAGCCCAGTAGAGCCCAGTCCAGCCCTGTCCAGCCCAGTGGATTCCAGCCCAGCCCAGTAGAGCCCAGTCCAGCACAGTGGATTCCAGCCCAGCCCAGTAGAGCCCAGAACAGCCCAGTCCATTCCAGTGAATTCCAGTCCAACCCAGTGGATTCCAGCCCAGCCCAGTAGAGCCCAGTCCAGACCAGTGGATTCCAGCCCAGCCCAGTAGAGCCCAGTCCAGCCCAGTCCAGCCCAGTGGATCCCAGCCCAGCCCAGTAAAGCCCAGCCCAGTCCATTCCAGTGAATTCCAGTCCAACCCAGTGAATTCCAGTCCAGCCCAGTAGAGCCCAGTCCAGCCCATTAGAGCCCAGTCCAGCCCAGTGGAGCCCAGCCCAGTCCAGTAGAGCCCAGTCCAGCCAAGTAGAGCCCAATCCAGCCCAGTCCAGCTCAGTGGAGCACAGCCCAGCACAGTAGAGCCCAGTCTTGCCCAGCCCAACCCCGCCCAGTGGAGCCCAGTCCGGCCCGGTAGAGCCCAGTCCAGCCCAGTGGATTCCAGCCCAGCCCAGTAGAGCCCAGTCCAGCCCAGTGGATTCCAGCCCAGTCCAGCCCAGTGGATTCCAGCCCAGCCCAGTGGAGCCCAGTCCAGCCCAGTGGATTCCAGCCCAGTCCAGTGGAGCCCAGCCTAGTCCAGTGGAGCCCAGTCCAGCCCAGTAGAGCCCAGTCCAGCCCAGTCCAGCCCAGTGGATTCCAGCCCAGCCCAGTAGAGCGCAGTCCAGCCCAGTGAATTCCAGCCCAGCCCAGTAGAGCCCAGTCCAGCCCAGTCCAGCCCAGTGGATTCCAGTCCAGCCTGGTGGAGCCCAGCCCAGCCCAGTAGAGACCAGTCCAGCCCAGTAGAGCCCAGTCCAGCCCAGTCCAGCTCAGTGGAGCCCAGACTGTCCCAGTAGAGCCCAGTCCTGCCCAGCCCAGCCCAGTGGAGCCCAGTCCAGCCCAGTAGAGCCCAGTCCAGCCAAGTTGAGCCCAGCCCAGCCCAGTAGAGCCCAGTCCAGCCCAGTCGAGCCCAGTCCAGCCCAGTGGATTCCAGCCCAGCCCAGTGGAGCCCAGTGGATTCCAGCACAGCCCAGTGCAGCCCAGCCCAGTCCGGTGGAGCCCAGTCCAGCCCAGTGGATTCCAGCCCAGCCCAGTGCAGCCCTGCCCAGCCCAATGGATTCCAGCCCAGCCCAGTGCAGCCCAGCCCGGTGGAGCCCAGTCCAGCCCAGTGGATTCCAGCCCAGCCCAGTGCAGCCCAGCCCAGCCCAGTGGAGCCCAGTCCAGCCCAGTCCATCCCACGCCAGCCCAGTGGATTCCAGCCCAAACAAGCAGAGCCCATTCCAGCCCAGTCCAGCCCAGTGGATTCCAGCCCAGACCAGTGGAGCCCAGTCCAGCCCAGTAGAGCCCAGCCCTGCCCAGTGTATTCCATCCCAGCCCAGTGGAGCCCAGTCCCAGTCCAGCCCAGTAGAGCCCAGTCCAGCCCAGTAGAGCCCAGTCCAGCCCAGTGGATTCAAGCCCAAACAAGCAGAGCCCAGTCCAGACCAGTGGATTCCAGCCCAGAACAGTGGAGCCCAGTCCAGCCCAGTAGAGCCCAGCCCAGCCCAGTGTATTCCATCCCAGCCCAGGGGAGCCCAGTCCAGCCCAGTAGAGCCCAGTCCAGCCCAGTGGATTCCAGCCCAGCGGATCCCAGTCCATCCCAGTAGAGCCCAGTCCAGCCCAGTGGATTCAAGCCAAAACAAGCAGAGCCCAGTCCAGCCCAGTCCAGCCCAGTGGATTCCAGCCCAGACCAGTGGAGCCCAGTCCAGCCCAGTGGATTCCAGCCCAGCGGATCCCAGCCCAGCCCAGTCCAGCCCAGTCCAGCCCAGCCCATTAGAGCCCAGAACAGACCAGTCCAGTGGATTCCAGCCCAGTCCAGCCCAGTGGATTCCAGCCCAGCCCAGTAGAGCCCAGTCCAGCCCTGTGGATTCAAGCCCAAACAAGCAGAGCCCAGTCCAGCCCAGTGGATTCCAGCCCAGAACAGTGGAGCCCAGTCCAGCCCAGTGGATTCCAGCCCAGAACAGTGGAGCCCAGTCCAGCCCAGTAGAGCCCAGCCCAGTGTATTCCATCCCAGCCCAGGGGAGCCCAGTCCAGCCCAGTAGAGCCCAGTCCAGCCAAGTGGATTCCAGCCCAGCGGATCCCAGTCCATCCCAGTAGAGCCCAGTCCAGCCCAGTGGATTCCAGTATAGCCCATTCCAGCGCGGGGCACCAATGCAGAGCAGAGTGCACTGGTGTTTATTTTATTGGATGTTTATTTCACTCTGTAAAACACTCAGAGACCTGGGGAGTGATATGTTTTAAATTTTTTTTAACCTTTATTTAACTAGGCAAGTCCACTCTCTCCAGTTCCACTCTCTCCATCTTCCCCTCCCCGGCTCTTTCTCCCTTCCCTCTCCATCTCTCTTCCTACCCTTCTATCTATCTATCTATCTATCTCTCTTCCTACCCTTCTATCTATCTATCTATCTATCTATCTATCTATCTATCTATCTATCTATCTATCTATCTATCTATCTATCTATCTATCTATCTATCTATCTATCTATCTATCTATCTATCTATCTATCTATCTATTTCTCTTCCTACCCTTCCAGCCCAGCCCAGTGGAGCCCAGTCCAGCCCAGTGGATTCCAGCCCAGTCCAGTGGAGCCCAGCCCAGTCCAGTGGAGCCCAGTCCAGCCCAGTAGAGCCCAGTCCAGCCCAGTCCAGCCCAGTGGATTCCAGCCCAGCCCAGTAGAGTCCAGTCCAGCCCAGTGGATTCCAGCCCAGCCCAGTAGAGCCCAGTCCAGCCCAGTCCAGCCCAGTGGATTCCAATCCAGCCTGTTGGAGCCCAGCCCAGCCCAGTAGAGCCCAGTCCAGCCCAGTCCAGCTCAGCCCAGGATATATCTATCTATATCCTCCCCCTCACCTCTATCTATCCTTCAATCCAGTCCCCCATCATCTCTCTATCTTTCGCTCTCTCCACTCCCATCTCATCTCTCTATTCAATTCAATTCAATTCAATTCAATTCAATTCAATTCAATGGGCTTTATTGGGAAACATGTGTTAACATTGCCAAATCGAGTGAGGTAGATAATATACAAAAGTGAAATAAACAAAAAAATTAACAGTAAACATTACACAAACAGAAGTTTCAAAACAATAAAGACATTACAAATGTCATATTACGTATATATACAGTGTTGCAACGATGTACAAATGGTTAAGGGTACACAAGGGAAAATAAATAAGCATAAATATGGGTTGTATTTACAATGGTGTTTGTTCTTCACTGGTTGCCCTTTTCTTGTGGCAACAGGTCACACATCTTGCTGCTGTGATGCACACTGTTGAATTTCACCCAGTAGATATGGGAGTTTATCAAAATTGGATTTGTTTTCGAATTCTTTGTGGATCTGTGTAATCTGAGGGAAATATGTCTCTCTAATATGGTCATACATTGGGCAGGAGGTTTGGAAGTGCAGCTCAGTTTCCACCTCATTTTGTGGGCAGTGAGCCTCTCTCCACTTCCCCCTCATCTATCTACCACTCTCTCCACTCCCCCCTCATCTCCCTATCCCCACCGTTCCCCTCTCTCTCTCCACTCCCCCCTCATCTATCTACCCCTCTCTTCACTATCCCCTCATCTCTCTATCCCTCTCTCCACTCCCCTCTCATCTATCTATCCTTCTCTCCACTCCCCCTCATCTATCTACCCCTCTCTCCACTCCCCCTCATCTATCTTCCCCTCTCTCCACTCCCCCTCATCTATCTATCCCTCTCTCCACTCCCCCTCATCTACCTACCCCTCTCTCCACTCCCCCTCATCTATCTACCCCTCTCTCCACTCCCCCTCATCTATCGTCCCCTCTCTCCACTCCCCCTCATCTATCTACCCCTCTCTTCACTCCCCCTCATCTATGTATCTCTCTCCCACTCCCCTCATCTATGTATCCCTCTCTCCACTCCCCCTCATCTATCTATCCCTCTCTCCACTCCCCCTCATCTATCTACCCCTCTCTCCACTCCCCCTCATCTATCTACCCCTCTCTCCACTCCCCCTCATCTATCTTCCCCTCTCTCCACTCCCCCTCATCTATGTATCCCTCTCTCCACTCCCCCTCATCTATGTATCCCTCTCTCCACTCCCCCTCATCTATCTACCCCTCTCTCCAACTCCCCCTTCATCTATCTATCCCTCTCTCCACTCCCCCTCATCTATCTACCCCTCTCTCCAACTCCCCTTCATCTATCTTCCCCTCTCTCCACTCCCCCTCATCTCTTTATCCCCCCGTCCCCTCTCTCTCTCCACTCCCCCTCATCTATGTATCCCTCTCTCCACTCCCCCTCATCTATCTACCCCTCTCTCCAACTCCCCCTTCATCTATCTTCCCCTCTCTCCACTCCCCCTCATCTCTTTATCCTCCCGTCCCCCTCTCTCTCTCCACTCCCCCTCATCTATCTACCCCTCTCTTCACTCTCCCCTCATCTCTCTATCCCTCTCTCCACTCCCCCCCACATCTATCTTGCCCTCTCTCCTCTGCCCCTCATCTCTTTATCCCCCCATTCCCCTCTCTCTCTCCCTCCATCCCCCTCCTTGTGTAAGTATCTAGTATATCTTGGCTATTTCCTCAAGCAGAGTGTTTATATCAGTAATCTGTTCATCCAGACATTTTAAATAACATCTCTACGTGTTTAGAAACACTGCCCAGGCCCTCTAATGAATTTATGTTAATGCCTGACTCTACTGCTGCTGCTGTGTGTGTGCGTGTGTGTGTGTGTGTGTGTGTGTGTGTGTGTGTGTGTGTGTGTGTGTGTGTGTGCGTGTGTGTGCGTGCGTGTCAGTCACAGTCATACAGTCACAGTCATACAGTCACAGTCACATTCATACAGTCATACAGTCACTGTCACACAGTCATACAGGCACAGTCATACAGTCACAGTCATACAGTCACAGTCATACAGTCATACAGGCACATTCATACAGTCATACAGGCACAGTCATACAGTCACAGTCATACAGTCACAGTCACATTCATACAGTCACAGTCATGCAGTCACAGTCATACAGTCATACAGTCATACAGGCACAGTCATACAGTCATACAGTCACAGTCATACAGTCATACAGTCACAGTCACAGTCATACAGTCATACAGTCACACAGTCATACAGTCATACAGTCATACAGGCACAGTCATACAGTCACAGTCATACAGTCACAGTCATACAGTCATACAGTCATACAGGCACAGTCATACAGGCACAGTCATACAGTCACAGTCATACAGTCATACAGTCATACAGTCATACAGGCATACAGTCATACAGTCATACAGGCACAGTCATACAGGCACAGTCATACAGTCACAGTCATACAGTCACAGTCATACAGTCATACAGGCACAGTCATACAGTCACATTCACATTCATACAGTCACAGTCATACAGTCACATTCATACAGTCACATTCATACAGTCACAGTCATACAGTCATACAGGCACAGTCACACAGTCACAGTCATACAGTCACATTCATACAGTCATACAGGCACAGTCATACAGTCACATGCATACAGTCACAGTCATACAGTCACATTCATACAGTCATACAGGCACAGTCATACAGTCACATTCATACAGTCATACAGTCACATTCATACAGTCACAGTCACATTCATACAGGCACAGTCATACAGGCACAGTCATACAGTCACATTCATACAGTCATACAGGCACAGTCATACAGGCACAGTCATACAGTCACAGTCATACAGTCACAGTCACATTCATACAGTCACAGTCATACAGTCACAGTCACATTCATACAGTCACATTCATACAGTCACAGTCATACAGTCACAGTCACAGTCATACAGTCATACAGGCACAGTCATACAGTCACAGTCATACAGTCACAGTCATACAGTCACAGTCATACAGTCATACAGGCACAGTCATACAGTCACAGTCACATTCATACAGTCACAGTCATACAGTCACATTCATACAGTCACAGTCACATTCATACAGTCACAGTCATACAGTCATACAGGCACAGTCATACAGTCACAGTCATACAGTCACATTCATACAGTCATACAGGCACAGTCATACAGTCACATGCATACAGTCACAGTCATACAGTCACATTCATACAGTCATACAGGCACAGTTATACAGTCACATTTATACAGTCATACAGGCACAGTCATACAGTCACATTCATACAGTCATACAGTCACATTCATACAGTCACAGTCACATTCATACAGGCACAGTCATACAGGCACAGTCATACAGTCACATTCATACAGTCATACAGGCACAGTCATACAGGCACAGTCATACAGTCACAGTCATACAGTCACAGTCACAGTCACATTCATACAGTCACAGTCATACAGTCACAGTCACATTCATACAGTCACATTCATGCAGTCATACAGGCACAGTCATACAGTCACATTCATACAGTCACAGTCATACAGTCACATTCATACAGTCATGCAGGCACAGTCATACAGTCACATTCATACAGTCATACAGGCACAGTCATGCAGTCACATTCATACACGTGGAGTGTATGTAATGAACAGTGAATCCCAATAAACAAGAGAGAACGTGCAGGGAGTGCGAGTACAGCTGTCCTGTTAGATGATGTAATGTTATCCTACAGCGTGACTCAACTGAGCCATTACTCCTGGGGGAACATAGGCTATCATGTACATGTACATCATCTAATGATATTTACGATTTTCCTATCAATTTCAATGTCACAATTTTTCTTTTAATTACTTCAACATACGATTCCAAAATGTTAATATGTCAATGTAAGATATACAAGAGCAATATCAATATCATCACAAGCACAAGGTACAATTACTCATGGGTAGAGCGTGGGAATTGGGAGGCGTGTGAGTTGAGAGAGAGGAGAAAGAGTCTGACAGACAAGCAGATTGCAGAGTACACTGATGGTAGATGAGAAGCTCTTCAGCCAATGAAGCCCCCTCGTCTGTACGTGTGCTCTCTCTCCCTCTCTGACTAAACCCGTCATTTGTCGGCCCAGTCTCATCAGGACAGACAGGTGTGATTATATTCAAATGAGATAGCTGTCAATGTGATGACTTCATCTGTCATGTTTACCTGTTTTCATACGCCTGCTGAAACATGATGTGGGAATTCTTTAGCGTTAAAATATAACAGGATAATAGACCTATCAGGCAATATCAAGTGTAATTCATTAATTTGACAGTATAGAGTAATGTAAGAAAATGCAATGGAAGTGTGTGCATGTGTGTGTGCGTGTGAGTGTGTGTGTGTGTGTGTTTTGAGTGTTTTTGTGCTCCATACATTTGAGAGGAACAAAGGTGAACGAAGTGATATGTTGCAATTGCATGTAATGCTGCTGGTCATGGCCCGTATCCACACTGAGTCTCAGAAAACGGCCCTAGGAATCCTGTTAACACCTGGTTTAAGACTAAAACAAGTCCCAGCTGAGAGAAGGTTTTAGGATGATGTTAACAAACTCCGAGCCAGATATAAATCAACTCATAAAAGTTTACACATGCCGTAGATGCTTTCAATTGCCCAATTTATAGGCATACTCAAAATAGGCATACTTTGTGCTTCATAACTTGAACATTTAAGTTTAAAATGCTCAAAATAAAAATATGTGATTATTAGCCTTGTGGTTATAAGTATTTAGGCATATCATGTGAATTATGCCTCATTCAAAATAATTATCAAAAGAGCAAGAAATAGGTTACTGTCACGTGTAGGTCCAGATGAATTCTTTCAACAACTATCCTGCAGGAACCACTGACTTGCTGCCTTTTTCTATTATCAAGACACCAGCTGGCAACGCTTAAATGGTTAGGACAGCTCACAAGTTCTCCTGATTATTGGTTGACGAGGTGGAAGTCACGACTAAAGAGGAGTCATGCAAAGCTTTTATTTTTACACACAAGAGTAGGAGTAAAATCCCTCTATTATCAGCACTTATGACAAATGTTCTACTCTGAGACATTTTGTTTATATGGCCCCAGATCTCCACACACACATCCAGGTCTTCTGAACAGGCTGTTTATCCTTATCCAATTTAACCAGCAGGAGGGCTGAAGTCCCTCACATAAACCCCTTTCTGGAGAAATAGGATTTTCCAACCCTACTTCACCCCTCACTGCCTGGTGACTGTAAATTCCTGTTTGTGTGTGTGGCTGACAATATACAGTATGTATGTCTGACCGAGTGTGTAGTGAGACAGATAGAAAAACTATTAATTTCCACCTTACACAAATTTACCCAGAGTACCAACTTTTCAAACAATTGGTCTGGATCTGTGTGTGCTTGTGCGTATGTGTGTGGGCATGTGTATGTTTGTGGGCACGTGTGTGTGTGTGTTCAGCCCTTAAATAAGCTGTCTGGATTGTCATGTAGCTGTTACTGCGGCTTCCATGCAGTATAGCCATAAAACAGAGAATCAGCCCCTAAGACATAAATTACACCTTTGTTTGTTGGCTGGAGAGAACACAACATATCAGTGACATAGAGAGAGAAAGAGAGAAGGAGAGCGGGAAGGGGCAGAGAGAAAGAGAGGAGAGAGGGAAGGGGCAGAGAGAAGGATAGAGAGGGAAGGGGCAAAGAGAAGGATAGAGAGGGAAGGGGCAGAGA